>NC_070636.1:4019130-4259615 GCF_947347685.1 Pleuronectes platessa | reverse complement strand
GCTCCGGTTCTTCCTGGAGTCACGAGGAGGAATGTCAGAGGCTTGGGGGGGGGGGGGGGGGTTATGAAGAGTTAATACACTTTCTACATTACTGAACTTCCTCTGATTGAAATATAGTCATTTAGGAGATGAGCACCTGCGTTATTAAACATGTAATCCTTAAGAATCCTTATGTCAACCCTGGTTAATTTGTCCGGTGGTTTCTTGGGGGTATTAGCAAGTGTGCTTTAATACTGAAGGTCCCAGAAATCCAAACACTTCTCAAGGATCTAATTTGTGAGAAATTCCTCCGAGGCCTGAACTATATCTGTTTGCGTTGCAACAAACTCCATCACGAGCAACTGGAACCTGATTTCATCAGCCGACAGAAGCTGCTCCGTCTTGTGCTGTTTTCTCCCTGCAATACTTTAAAAGGATGAAAAATGTTTTTAAAAAATCTAACTTTTTCTCCACATTCCTTTTGATGGATGATGTCATTGCCAACAAAGTTTATAAATATGTGGTTTTCTGTGTATTTCACATTGAACACTTAAAGTTGCAGCAGGAAATTTGTTGGCATTTGCATTAGTGATAAATTAAAGTCTTAAATTTACAGAGATAATGCACTTAAATTCGTTTTTTGAGCTGCAAACTAAATTGTATCACTGTTCTTTGATAAGAACACAATAATGCTGGTTTTAAAATCACATTTATTACCACATTTATATAAAAGCAATCTAAATTTAGGGGCCTTTATGCCACCCGGGGTTTCAAACCATCTTGGGATCTTAGTGCTGCCTCCCAGCATCGGGTTCTAAAGGCATTATTTAAATTTCCATGGAGGCCGTTCACATGTAGAGACACACAAACTTCATGTTTTCAGTGAAGTTTCTCTTTAAACCACTACAGCCTACGCCTCTGCTCTGGTGACAGCATGTCCTGTAGTTTCCTGAGGGACTGTCCTGATTGAGAAAAGCAGGGGGGCCGGGTTTTTAGCTGAGTCCTTTCGTTAGAGTAGAAGAAAGAGAGGAAGCCCCCCCCCCCGCCTTTGCTAGCGCCGAGCTAACAGTCACAGCAGCATTGAGCGTATCAACACGCAATCAAATGGTAATTCAGTGATGCAGTGTTATTGTGTGAACGGCCCCTGTGATTGTCCCTGATTGTGATTACACGCTCGCACATTTTTGTTTTTATTATCTTTACTTACACTGTTAGACCAACAACTTCCCTTGAATCCAGCCCCCCCCCCCCCCCCCCCCCGAACAGCAGAGGTCAGCGCTGACTGTCTCACACGTGGTCACTGTGCTGTTGTACACTAGTTTGTGTGTACGCGAGACGACGTGTGTGTGATTTATTGTGTCTTTATTCTTTCTTCAAGGACGGAGTGGTGGAGTCGGGCTCCTTCAGCCGTCACCGCTGCTGCTGCTGCAGTCTTATCCACATTTACTCAGCGTCATGCTCGGCAGATAGCCGGGCTACCGGGGCCAGGCTCGCACGCAGAATGACAATAGAAGGTTGGCGTATTGTTATCGGATTAGATTCATTCCCCTGCTCTGAATCCCAGTGATGCTCCTTTTAAACAACTACAGCTCATTCCGTCGGCCTGATGTGATTTGTGTTGCGATCCCATACCCGTCCCGGATCGGGGGGGCAGTTTGCCTTTCGAAGGACGGGACCTGTCACTCATAGCGAACGACACAAAGAGTTTTGATTTTGAAAAATGCCTCACGTTGTTGTCTCGTAGCAGTTAGCATGGCGCACGCTGTCAGGGGGCTGAGGTGTGATGGATTTAGATTGAACTGTTGAATCTCAAGCTGGGAGGAGAGGGAGCGAGGGAAAGTGGGGAAGGATGCCTGTAGAGGTGGAGGGGGGGTGGGGGGGGGGGGATCACTCTCGCCATCTGTGATGAGAAGGTGGAAGAGCGGTAATTGTTCCTGAGAGGTGTGTGGAGATATGGATGAGCTGCGCGGCTGCCTGCCATGCTGGTGGCCCTCCACAGTGTGTGTGTGTGTGGGGGGGGGGGGGGGCCGGCCCGGCCTTCTGCCTGGACTCTCATTAGTGTTGGTGTCAGTGATGACCTTCTCATACTTCAGCCTCACGTGTCATCCTAAGAGATTAATGCCAAAAGTAAATGGTATGGAAAATGTGGGGGAATAGCTTAAAGATTTTAAAATATATAAATTTCCATTCAAACAAAAGTTCCAGGACTAATATTTCGCAATAATAACCTTGTACATATACATAAAAGGCTTCCGTTACAAATATTTATGCACATATTCGGCAGATATTTTTCTGGACCTTTCTTAATATTACAGCTGAACAACTGCATCTCCGTCTGTCTTTGACCTCAGAGTTATACTTTGTGTAGAGTGCTGCAGTATCTTGTGTACTGTGCTGTAGTATCTTGTGTACTGTGCTGTAGTATCTTGTGTACTGTGCTGTAGTATTTTGTGTATCTGTGAAGGGGGGTGTCAGTGTGGATCTGATGTGATGAGAAGCTTTGAGCAGCCTCTCTTCATCTGGAGCCCGAGTTAAATACTGAAGTTCAGGTTCAGCTTTTGAAACCAGCAGCAGCACTTACAGATTCCTAGTTCACCTGAAGAAACAAACATCAGAGAAATACACAGAAAACATGACGTTTACACTTGTTTACAGTCTTTACATGTGTTCCACTGTAAATAGGTCAAAGAAGGAATGATGGGTTCATATCCCTGTTGACCTGAAGAACAGTATCAGCTGAATGGGATCCTGAGTAAAACGGAGCTTTCAGTTTGGAGCATGATTATTTTTAAGTCAACAAAAGACTTGCACGGTTGAATCATTTGCTTTAATTCTTAAAACACACATGATCAAATATTCATTCTCCGGCTGTCTCGTGCCCACGGGCTGAGACATGAAAGTATTCACAAAATAAAAGTTACTTCCTTCGCAGTCCTCAGTGGAAAAATGGATAAAAGTGTCACAGGCATTAATGCTCTGTATGATAAGTGGATCCTGAGAGTTTCAGCCAATCAAATCGTGTTATTCAAATTTTCAAGCGCAGATACAGCCAATCAAATTACATCAATGCAAAGACTGTCTGACGTCAAACATCAGATTGAGTCACGAGAGGCAGAGGCACTTCCCTTTACTTCCCTTTAGCATTGCATTGATAGCTAACAGGAAATATTACAACGGGAAAGTCACATGACTGCCCCCTAGTGGCCGTCGCGATTCTGATTCTTGTCTGTTCGGTGCTATGGAGGAATAAGCGTGACTTTGTTTTCAAAGTTTCGGACTACGAATTAAAATGTTGTATTTTAACACTGGAGGTCAGAGTTGTTTCTTTTCGGATAAAACAGTGTCTATCTATTTTTAATGAAGTAATTGTACGACATTGTGAGTATTCGTCCCTACATATTAATCCCTGCATTCAGTTCTACTCCCAGTCGATTTTATATTGTAATGTAATAAAAGCGGAAGACATCCTGGAGACAGACTTTTGTAAATTAAGTGTTTGATGGAAAAATTTGTGTCGAGCTTCAAAGACGATATAATTTTGTAGGTATTTTATGAGTTCATCCTATTTTTCATGAATAAAATCTGAATCGGAAAAAGAATCAATGACGGTTACTGTCGAAGTAAAAAGGACAATATATTTATAGTCCTGAAATATAAAAACAAGAGCTGTAATTTGTACATTTTCCATCGCGTCTGTTTGTGTGTGTGTGTGTGTGCGTGTGTGTGTGAGTAAGTGTGTGAAGAACAGTGACTGAGCCGTGAACTTGTGAACTGTATAATAAAGTGTCTTTATCTGTGTGTGTGTGTGTGTGTGTGTGTGTGTGTGTGTGTGTATGTGTGTGTGTGTGTATGTCTGTGTGTGTGTGTGTGCGTGTGTGTGTGTGTGCGTGTGTGTGTGTGTGTGTCTGTCTGTGTGTGTGTGTCTGTCTGTGTGTATGTGTGAGAGAGAGAGGCCTGGTCTGATGACATTATCGGGGGTTGGTGATCTGCTCTGTAATTGCCTGCTGCCGACGCGGCACTGAGGCTGATCTGTCTGCAGAATAAACAGACTGTTAAAATGTAGAAGGAGCTCGTCCTCACTTGATCTGCACTACACAGCGTCTCCAGTGTCTCCAGTGTCTCCAGTGTCTCCAGTGTCTCCAGTGTCTCCAGTGTGTCCAGTGTCTCCAGTGTGTCCAGTGTCTCCAGCGTCTCCAGTGTGTCCAGTGTCTCCAGTGTGTCCAGTGTCTCCAGTGTCTCTGGACTGGACGAATCACAGGGAGAGAAAGATGGAGAGGCAGGGAAAGACGGAGTTGCATAAGAATGTCGGTGAGAGGAGATGGAGGCAGAGATAAGGGAGAGGTGGAGAGTAAAGAAGTAAAGAAACCAGAGGTAGTGGATTGGTAGAGACATATGTGCTATTGTGGTATTTATCTTTTTTTAATATATTTAACATACTGACCTAATTTCTTATTTGGATCTGCACCAAATTGCACATAAATATCAGCTTCTTAAAGATGTCTGATTGTTTTTCTCATCAAAATCAATGAATTATTCTCTGAGAAATCAACCGAAAATTTGAAAAACACCATCTTGCTATGTTAAAGTCATTTCACAAAATGTCACAGTTATTCGTTGAGTCATATTCCTGCCATCTAACAAACAAAATGCAGATGAAAGGTTTGAGGCATTAACCATATTTTTCTAAAATCACATTCTATTGACAGAAACCAAAAGTTATCTAACAGCTCTACTTCTAAAATTATGAAACATCAAAATCTAATTCTGTCGCTGAGGATTTAAATGTTAGACGTGAGGAGATTTCATGAACACCCTGAGCTGTGACTCTGCTAATTCTCTTGGCAACGATGGCGTTTGTTTACAGTAATCACTCTAATATCTCCAAATGAACGAGGGAGCGATTCATCTGATGTCGGAGTGCTGCACGTAGCCGCTCTAATTATCCCAGCGAGACGGAAAAAACATGACTTCTCAGACGCCCAGGGACCTTCACGAGGACGCTGGGGAGGAATCATCCGGCGCTCAGTTAAATCATCAGGTCGCTCGGTGACTCAGAAGATTGAGAGCAGAGCGAAGCTGGCGTTTTGACTCCCTCCGACTCCACGCCGGCACAAACACGGAACAAGATGATGGACGCGTTACACAGCGTGCGTATTGAAAGATAATAAAGACGGCTGAGGCATCAATCTTTGTCATCTCGCTGTGTGTGTGTGTGTGTGTGTGTCTGTGTGTGTGTGTGTGTGTGTGTGTGTGTGTACGTGAAGCGGCCGCTCAGCTGCGATCCTGAACCGTTATTATTCAACACCTCAATCTCTCTCTCTCTCTCTCTCTCTCTCTCTCTCTCTCTCTCTCTCTCTCTCTCTCTCTCTCTCCATCCATCCATCAATTGCCTGAATCACTCAAGTCCTTACGCTCCGTCTTCTGTGGGGTTGCTAGTTCAATTCCCGGGTCCCTCTTGGCCACTTGGAAACTGAACCTCAAACTCCTGCAGAGAGTTCATCTTTCCCCTTGTTCTGCCACAGCGTGTGTGTTGTGTGTGTGTGTGTGTGTGTGTGTGTGTGTGTGTGTGTGTGTGTGCGTGTGTGTGTGTGTGTGTGTGTGTGTGTGTACGTGAAGCGGCCGCTCAGCTGCGATCCTGAACCGTTATTATTCAACACCTCAATCTCTCTCTATCTCTCTCTCTCTCTATCTCTCTCTCTCTCTCCATCCATCAATTTCCTGAATCACTCAAGTCCTTACACTCCTTCTTCTGTGGGGTTGCTAGTTCAATTCCCGGGTCGCTCTTGGCCACCTGTAGGAGTTTCCTTGAGCTCGAAACTGAACCTCAAAACTCCTGCAGAGAGTTCATGTTTCCCCTCGTTCTGCCCCAGCGTGTGTGTGTGTGTGTGTGTGTGTGTGTGTGTGTGTGTGTGTGTGTGTGTGTGTGTGTGTGTGTGTGTGTGTGTGTGTGTGTGTGTGTGTATGTGTGTGTGTGCCTAGGTGTAGAACTATTTAATTCGAGTCCATTTACCACTCCTCAATAACTCAACCTCTCCTCCCTTCTCTCGGCTCATTATCCCTCCCTCCTGTACACCTGCACCAATCCTCCTTTCTCTCCATCAATCATCCCTCCATACATCTCCGCACGCTCCTGTTCTCTATCCCTCCATAAATCTGTTTGCCGCCACTCTCCACCTCTCCGTTCCCTCCACATCCCATCCTTTCTTTAATATTCCTCCCAGCTTCGATTCCTGTTTCCCCAATAACTTCCCTCGCTCTCCTCTTTCTGACAATCCCTCAATCAGTGCATGACTGTATCCCTCCATAAATTCAATCACCTGTTCTTCCATTTCTCTTTTCCTGCATTCATCAGATTCCCTCCATCTTTTGCACTTGTATCTCAGCATTTCTCCATCCATCCACTCTCATCACTAAGTGCTTCATGTCCTTCTCGTTCTACCCCTCCCATCGTCCTCCCCACCCCCACCTGCATCAATCCATCCACGTCCCATCCTTTCATACCTCTCCCCCTTATTCCACCCTTCATTTCCTCCATTTACTCCTTTCTCCCTCCTCCACTTCTTCTTTTTCTTCCTCTCTAGCTCCATTAATCCATGCAGTCATCTTAGTCGCCCACCAGATTCTTTTTTCCTCCTCTACCTATTTTCCAATCCTTCCACCGATCCACATGCCGCTCCTGACTCAGGCCCAGATGCCGCCTCCGGCCTCGGCGACAAGAATAGCCCCCCCCCGATAAGTGGAGTGATGAGTCTGTCTTAACGAGCTGTGGCGAGCGAAGGCGTCCATTAGCCGCGTGTTCGATGCCGTGACTCAGAGCCTCGTCTGAGCGCGAGAGCCGGAGAGCGACTCACTCTTTCGTAACGAGACAGATCTGATTAGGCCGAGCACGAAGGAGAACACGCTGATAACGACAACGGCTAAACGCAGACGACACACCCCTAAACGCACAAGCATACACACGTATACACACATACACACACACTCCTCCAACCATCCATTTACATCCCTTTGGTTAATCTTCTGTATCGTAATTGTTTTGCTGGCAGAACGACAACCTTCTGCATTGCGAGTGCAGTCGGCGTGCAACACCTCCGTTTGTCTTTGTGTGCACGTGTGCGTAGGTTTGTGTGTTTGTTCCATTACCAGCGTGTTCTTATCTGGTTTCTCTGTGTGTGTGTGCGAGTGTTGTCTTCTCCTCAAGATGAAGCTGAATTTACATGCAAACCTTTCATCTGACCGTTGTTATGGATGGAGAAAGATCATCTCTCTTTATTAGGGCTCAATAAATACTGGGGTTTGGGTTGTAATTACCAAGTTTAACCAGTAGTAGCTAGAGTGGCACTGTAACTACATCTGGGTTTTTGTTTTGATCTGTAAGGAATCGCACAAACTCATAAATCATTATGGTCTTTAGGTATTTAAAAAGACGTGTGAGTGTGAAAGTTTTCCCCTCCCACTGTAAAGAAAACCAATTTCACTGCTGACTTTTAAAGTCTGATGAAATTAATATTTTGTAGATATCTGGTGCTTTGTTTGTGACACTGATATTTTCTATTCAGTAATAACTGCAACATTTACATCATTTTTTCAACTTCTGAAGATTCTGTGCTTTTCCCCGTTTATATTCATTTATAATTCAAACACACAAGAAACATGACAAGTGGGAGAAACTGGTGGGACTTGTGTTGTTTCCTCCACTGAACCACAACAGACCTCAGTAGAGCTCATACCATCACCAAGGCCCAAGAGTCTCTCACAATTCAATCAATCAGTTCATTTAAATCTGTTTAAATTTGAATCAAGATCCATTGATGATTCTCTGGAGTGTCTGTAAAACATAGAAGAAAAAGAAACAAACCGACAAACTGACGGGGTTGAAAACAGTGAGGAGTAATTTCTTTGTGTTTGTGCGTGCTTGTGTGTGTCTGTTTATGTGTCCGTCTTGTGTATTGTGATATCATTCTCTCGATACGTTCACCAGCGTGTGGTTTGGATCAGTTGCCTCTACTGGACCCTCCCCACAGCAGAGTTCTATTTGGCTTCTGATCGGAGACTACCACTAATGATAATGAAGCAAGTCACCCGCGGCACTTAGCTGCTAATGATGACTCTCTGTGAACTCTATTTGATTCAGGAAGCTGATAAGCAAACAGGTTAATTGCTGAGACGCCTCAGAAGCAGCCGGCTCGCTCACAGCAGCGTTGTGTTGTTGTTTTTCCGAGCCTCTGATCCCTCTTCAGAAAACCTCCTCCTTGTTTTCATGACTGTCGGGAGAATTAATGATGGAGACGTCAAACGGAGGAGTTGTCAGTGTGGATCTCTGGAGGCTGAACGGCCCGGGGGGGGGGGGGGGGGCTTTCTCTTCTCGCCTCATCCACTTATGGCGTATCCTGTCATATAATTATCCTCCTCGCCAAAGTGACTTTTTGAGCCTCATCTTATTCTTCGTCATGTGATCTAGTTACGGTTTCCCACTTGGCCGCGGGCACCGGAGCGTGTTGTGCGGTGTCACTGATCCAGATCCAGAGCTGCAGCCTGCAGATAAACAATCAGGCAAAACGCTGAGGAAGGGGCGGGGGGGATGGGGGGGGGATATTTCTGTTTACTCCTCTCACTGAATAACTACCGTTAAATTCAACCTTTCAATCCCAAAGAAATGGTTAAAACTCAAGGTAATATTCCTCATTTTAACGAAAGTTGTTTGTTTTCTGAGGCCGTTTGGAACCTGCCTGTTTAAAACTGTTAAAAACTCCCGTGTTCATCTGCTGACTCTGGTTCGAACGAGGTAACGGACTCAGACCACCATCCACCTTCACACCTGCAGCCATTTTAGAGCCTCCAGTGAGATGTGGGAAGAAGCTGGAGAGGAAACCCAGGGAGAGCATGAAAAACTCAGCACTGAGAAACCTCGGATGAATCGGGATTCAAACAAGGAATCCTCTCCGCTGTGAGGGGACAGTGCTGACCGCTGTACCACCGTGCCATCCCCACTTACATGTACGGTGCTAGACAACAGGAACACTGCTCTAGAGTGATGAACCATGAGAACATGGTTTCATACTTAGAATCATAATCTCATAGATACACAACTATACTTTCAAACATGGGTTCCTTTATTTACTAACATGCTCTACTACTGCTACTACTACTTCTATAAACTACTATACTATACTTAGTACAACTATACACTCAACTGCAGAATATAGTATGTGCAAGAATGATGAGTGTGGTGGTAAATAAAAGGATATAAGAAGGTATAGTAGTGTTGGTGTGTAACAAAGTATGGGTTATCTCTCACAGGGCCCTTTTGTATTACTGCATGTGTGGTAGTGAAGGAGATAAAAAAAGATGAGTATTGGGAAATGAATGGTTGCATAAAGCCCTGATAGAATCTCTCCAGCTGTGTTTATTAAAAGACACGTTTCTAATAATACAAGTTTCACTATCAGCTGCTTCTGGAAGGCTTCTGTTGTCACCTCACAGTTTGTTCTCCGATATTAAACCAGTCAAAGCCCGGATCTGCTTCTGAGCATCGGACCACGTGGACAAATTAATAACAAGAGAACGAGTGTGAAGTTTGATCTCAGTTTAAATTTACATGAAGCCCGTCACCTTTTTTCATTATTTTTTATGTTTATTTATATCTCATGTCGATTTTCACTTCTGTCTGATACTTGAGTTTCCTGTTCACCATTGATTTACTGCACGATTCTCTTTTGTACCGTCAAGAGAGCATGTGTGTGTGTCTGTGTGTGTGTGTGTGTGTCTGTGTGTCTGTGTGTGAGTGAGTGAGTTGCGCCCACTGTAAATAGGACCATTATTTGATTCAGATTTTTAACTGATTGCACTATTGTCCTCTAATTGCAGTTTTCCATTGATCGTTGTTTGATGCTCTGTCTCTGAATCTGATTCTTTCAGTGTCCCAATAATTATTGAGATTATAAACCACCACAATGACTCACTGACTCTTCTATAACGTTGTGTCTAAAATCCTGCGAGGCAGCGTGCACGCCTTCACACGCCACTACAACGCTCACGAGAAGATGTGGAGACGAGTTGGCAGCTTCTGGCTGAAGGTTGACGCAGGTTTTGTTGTTGTTTACACACAAACACCCCCGACAGAAGCTGTCAAATCAAATCCTGTCATCTTCACTTCTGCCTTATTGACAGTGACAACGCTGGCTCTGGAGTTTGCGGCCCACCCACTGTTCAATTCAAGGATTTGTAGATGCCCCCGACAAATGTAATTTGTGTGAAGTGGTAGAAGAAGAAAAAGATTTGAACATCACTCTGGAGAAAACTTGTTGTGCAACAAATTCCACATTAATTCTATTTGGTGTGTTTTCATATCTAGATATTCAAATAATTCTGAAATATTCAGATTCGGAATTATTGATCTCTGCATTTATGACAATACGATTCAGCAAAGCTAATTAATAATAAGAATAAGAAATATGTGCATTTAATTCATCTGCTTCACTGGAGATTAGAGTCACACTAAATTCCGCCTTTTATATAATTATTACATTGTTTTCGTTATCAAATTGTACCAGCGTATTTGTGTTGTACTTTTATTTTTAATTCAAACTCTATCACTATTTCTTCTTATTTGTTTCTGTTAAACCGCTCGGAGCCGTTCTCATGAATGAACTCGCTGCTTCATGAATAAAACAAGAACCTGCAGAAACTTACAGAAACAAGGGGGAATAGAAAGAGTCAGAAGAAGAGATTTATTTTGAAAAGACAGATGGGTGAGTAATACGAGTCGATGTATTCAAAATATCTTAGAGTTGCTGTTTTTAATTATTTTTCCTTATATTGTGAAACTTGGGAAACTCTGATGGTTTTAATTTGTTATCTTATTTTGGGTTATAATGTATAAACCTCAACGAATGACAGAGGATTGGTCAATATGAATAAACTGTTGATTTTGTCTCTAACCTTATTGTTTGTTAAAGGTTAATACATAACGCCACTATATGACGTCATTTTCTGACTTCATCATGACTTCTTAATGACGTGAAATGTCAAATGACATCGTATGATGGGGAAAGATTTTCTTTCTCGCCCTGTTATTTGTGGAGAAGTCTTCGAAAACAAGTGATTTTGGACCATAATTAGTTGACCTCGACCTTTGACCTTTGACCGATCGGCTCCGATAGTAATCATCTGGAGAAACTCCCTCAATTATTAGTTTTGTGAAAATCATTCAATGTGTTTTTGTCCATACACACTCAGACCGAGCTGCGACGGCTGAGGGAAGATTTTGTGAAACATATTTTCCATTGTTATATTTAAGTGGGACGTAATGGGAAATAAAAGCAACTGTTCTTTCCTCTGACTTCGCTCCGACGCTGCCTCGTACTGAATGAAGGTTTATGTGTAATTATTACCTTCAAACTCTCTTATCTGACTCATCTGGGAGAAATAAACCTCTGATTTAATGTTATACTCGACCATTTGTTGATTTCTATTGGACATTTTTATTAATAAATTTCGATTTTGGCTGTTAAGCCTCTAAACCGTGACCAAAAAAAAACATATTCTCTCTCCTGTGCTTCAGCCGATGAAATGATCAGTGTCAAAGACATGAGATTACACCTCAGGGTCGATACTCAGCCATTTCCACGTTTCTCATCTTCCTCTAAACATGCTTCTTTCCCTCACCTTCCATTTCCACTCATCACCTTGTTTTCTCCATTTCCTCCTCTTCTTCCTCTTCCTCCTCTCCTCTGTCTCCTGTCCTCCACAGCCCGGTTGTTAGCGGACGGTAAGTTGTCCTCACTTCCTCGACGAGCATCTCCACTAACATCGGCTCCTCTGTGCACGGTGTGGTTTGAAACATCAGCCTCACAACTGAGCTTCTGTGGAAATCTGTGATGGTTTATTTATTATTTTAGCTCCCAATCAAGATTTTAAATCAGCACCAGTGTCTCTGAGAGGTAAAGAATGAGCCGTCGTTAGAAACAACCCGTGCTCTTTCGCTGCCCCCCGCCCCCTGCTCTTAGTAATGGATTTGCATGCTAATCCGAAAACTCATTAATCATAAATCCATAAGTGATGTTCTCCAGTCGAGGGCAAGGTACAAACATTTGATAACTGTCAAGATAAAGAGGGGGAAAAAAAGTTCAGGAATTAGAAATTTAATTACCTTTTGTGTGATTTGTGTTATTATTTTTCAAGCTTGTCGAGGAAATTGTGTGTTGTCGGGTGCGGTGCAGCGCGGAGCAGGGGAAAGGCTGGATAATCAAATTTTAAACATGAACAAAAGAAAGCCTGTCAGGACTTGCGGGTACACACTGTCTTGGGTGTGTAATTCATTTTGCTCAAAAGTGTGTGTGTGTGTGTGTGCAGGCCCTCATTCTCTGGTATAATACGCATGCCTGTGTGTGTGTGTGTGTGTCTGTGTGTGTGTGTGTGTGCGCTTCCCGACACGTCCTCCTATCGAGGGGACCTGGCTGTGATCTTTAATGGCAACGTTAATATTTAATGGTAAGCGTGTTGTCAGCACAGAGCAGCAGGCCGGGACTCAGGGGCTCAAATAGAAGAAGACAAGGTCCCTGCACCAGGTGTCTCAGTGGGGGTGTCCCACTCAGAGTGGGACGAGAGGCCTTTGGACGCACAACGGCTTCCTCTTGATCCAGTTCGACAGCACACAATGGATGTGATGGAGCCCGGGGACTCTGCGAGGTGTCGGGACTTCTGTCTTCAGAGGAGGACACACGTCTGTGGGACAGATTGATCAGGGCGTCCACAGGCCTCAGAAACCGGGTTCAGTATCAAATCAATGACGTAGGACAGCGTCGAGTTTCCACAGTGAATGAAAGTAGTTGATTGGTTAATGGAGAGACGTATTTCTTCAGTATGGCTCAGCTGTGTCTCACTAATTACCCCTCGGGTCTGTAGTGGAACCCTGTGGTGAGGATTCAGATTGATAAATGAAAACAATTTCATTTATCATCATCATTTGTCATCGAGACAGATCTCCTGATATGTCTATGTCCAACACAAGGTGGCACAAAGTTCTATTCATACGTTCTCATTGTCCTACAGACATAAACAAAACATATTTTATATCTCTGATTAATAAGGAGAATGAAAATGATGAGCGGGACAGTGAAGTCACCTGCTGCCGTTTGTTTTTCATCCAAACAAACAAAATGACCTCTGTCGCAAAACAGAAACAGGTGGAGAAGGAAACAATTTATTCAATGATTATATGAAATGGGGGAAAAGTCCAATGGCAGGTCGTATTCCCACTGATGATCAAGTGTTCGTGTTTCTGATTTGTTTGGTTTTAATTTGTTATTTGATGTCATAGAAACTGGATCAAACGTCATTATCAAAACTCAACACCACAGATTTATCCCCGATCGGGTCGGATTCCTCACAAGATGGCCGCTTTCACATGCAGAGCATTTGTGGCTTCACTTCTGGATAGTTCGAGGAAGTGGAGACGTGTCCTCTTTATTTACAAGGATTTCTCCAGAAGTTGTGATTGACCTGTATTTTTTCAATTCAGACGTGTGAATCTGAAACGCATCCACCGTGTAAATCATCAGAAACTCTTAGAATAGAATGACGGGAAAGATTTGCATCTGAAATTTGAATCTGCTGTGTTTGTGTTGTGATCCATGGAGCATGCCGTGTTCTCTAACCATGAAGTGTTAATGGAGAATCTGTTAAATCTGTGTAAAACCTGAGCTGTTATAATTTCAAACTGTCACTAACGAGGCGACCGACTGATGTTTTGTTCGTCTGCCGTGAAATACAACCCATGATCCTCGGCTGAGCCTCCTCTTCTCACTGTCTTTCTTTATTTCTCTTCCTCTCCGCTCAGACGTGCCAGACAGGAAGATGAACTTAGACGAGGAGGAAGCCAAGCGGATCGCCGAGATGGGAAAACCGGTGCTGGGGGAACACTCCAAGCTGGAAGTCATTATTGAGGAATCATATGAGTTTAAGGTGAGGAGGATTCCTGTTCAGACGGAGTGAACGCAGCCTGACGTCTGGTAATTGCAGCTGAAACTAGTGTTTTTCCCTCACAAGCAGAAAACACATCATACCAAAGCCAGCAGCTGCCTCCGTGCATGAGAGCACAGCTGCACATTTCTAATTTCAGAGGCACCACAAGCCCCACAGACGAGGAGACGTGCTTCTTATGCATCATCTAACCTCCTCACCGGGAAAAACAAACCCACCATATTGGTTTCTGATGTGTGCTTTTATTTATCATGCATCAAATAAGGGGAGCTGTGTGGAACTGGATGTCACTGCCATCGTGTGGTCGAGCTCGTGTACTTCTCCTCAGGAGCCTGCGTGGCTGCAGAGTAATAAATAAATAATGGACTTATGGTTTGATTCTTTTTTTTTTTTTTTTAACAGAGCACAGTGGACAAGCTGATCAAGAAGACCAACCTGGCACTGGTGGTGGGAACCAACTCCTGGAGGGACCAGTTCATGGAGGCCATCACAGTCAGTGCAGGTAGAGGATGCTCACACGCTGGCATGTTTAACTGCTTCATTCCAATGTCGTTCAAAACAATACACTTATAGAAATAATACAAAGTAATGAGAATAATGGGGACTATAAGTTTGTTACAGAAGGAAATACATAATAACAGTTGTAATATTAACTAGATTTTGGGGGAAATCGCTTATGTGGAAACCTAGGGGCTGGTTCCAGGGGGCGCTGTTGAGCCATTTTGCCACGCCCAATTCAAATTACTCCAGAATACTAAATTGTCCGCAGACCTTGAATTTCCTGCAAAGTTTCACAACTTTTTGAGCATGTCTAGACCCTGAAAAAGCCCCCCGAAGGGAAATAATAATAATAATAAAAATCCTTACAATTTCAATAGGGCCTCTCACCTTTCGGTGCTCGGGCCCTAATAATGGAGATAAAAGATAAAAAATAACCTGGAACTCCAAATAAACTCTCAGGATTACTGGGCCTCCAGCTGAAATTCATCTCTACAGTCCCCCTGTCCTGGAAGTAATCTTTTTTATTTAAATACCAATATTAACCTTCAAATTCCCATTTAATATGATATATATATTACTTACAACTGCAGAGTTTTATCAGTATAATCTACTTTCGGTCACTGAATGAATCTTAGCACAAACATCAACCTTCTAAGACTCATCTCCTGAAGCTGTGGACTCGTCTCATGTAGGTAAAAAGAAAACTCATCCATCACAGCAGGCAGCGGCTCCTTCAGCTCCTTCAGCTCCTTCAGCTCCTGCAGCTCCTTCAGCTCCTTCAGCTCCTTCAGCTCCTTCTTCTCCTTCAGCTCCTTCAGCTCCTTCAGCTCCTGCAGCTCCTTCAGCTCCTTCAGCTCCTTCAGCTCCTTCAGCTCCTGCAGCTCCTTCAGCGCCTTCAGCTCCTTCAGCTCCTGCAGCTCCTTCAACTCCTTCAGCTCCTTCAGCTCCTGCAGCTCCTGCAGCTCCTTCAGCTAATTCAGCTCCTTCAGCTCCTTCAGCTCCCTCAGCTCCTTCAGCTCCTTCAGCTCCTGCAGCTCCTTCAGCTCCTGCAGCTCCTTCAGCTCCTGCAGCTCCTTCAGCTCCTTCAGCTCCTGCAGCTCCTTCAGCTCCTTCAGCTTCTTCAGCTCCTTCAGCTCCTGCAGCTCCTTCAGCTCCTTCAGCTCCTTCAGCTCCTGCAGCTCCTTCAGCTCCTTCAGCTTCTTCAGCTCCTTCAGCTCCTGCAGCTCCTTCAGCTCCTTCAGCTCCTTCAGCTCCTGCAGCTCATTCAGCTCCTTCAGCTCCTTCAGCTCCTTCAGCTTCTTCAGCTCCTTCAGCTCCTGCAGCTCCTTCAGCTCCTTCAGCTCCTGCAGCTCCTTCAGCTCCTTCAGCTAATTCAGCTCCTTCAGCCCCTTCAGCTCCTTCAGCTCCTTCAGCTCCTGCAGTGCAGCAGCAGCCGCGTGTCCAAGGCCTCGCTCTGTCACCTCCCTGCTGAAATATTTAATCCAGCGGCGCTTTTTACTTTTTCATGATGCACTCGTGGTTGAAAAATGCATCCAGCTCACGTGGCCTGACACTTTGAATCAGCAGCGCGTCCCCGCCTGTCCACTGTGTTTCCCCTGAGCAGCTGGGACACAGAGGAGGAGAGCAGGAGGACAGATTCACATTTGCACTTGCAGCCGGAGGAAGACGTTATTTGGACGCAGAGCAGGAGGTTCAGGGTTTTGCTGGAGCTCACTGTGACAGAACACAGAGCCGGTGTGTTAACTGAATCTGTGGGTTTTTAGGAAATCTCCCTCCGATCTCTTCTTTCTCCGGTAGAATGCAGAAACAACCTGCTTGAAATGAGTCTGAGGTTTTGGATGTGGGAAACACGATGAGAGACTTGTTTATCTAAAAGCCTGGAGCCCCGGGGGTAAACCTCATACTGCAAGCTGTTCACAGGGAAGAGTCAGAGGAACCCGGTTACAGATGCTGCATTATTAATTCATTTTTAAATATTAAAGACCAAACCAAAGTTTATAACAGACAAACTAAAGCGAGCGGTGACAGGTGTTACCTCTATAAACTTCACTTCCATTGAATAACTGAATAAAACGTCTTTTAAAATTCAGCATTTCAAACGGGAAGGTTGTTTTCATTTGTTTGTTTGTTAGTTTGCAGCATATTTAAAATCTACTCCACAGATTACCACAAAACTGAGAGGACAGATGTGTTGTGAATCAGAGAAGACACAATTTTATTTAACATTTTAGATAAGAAAGCAGTTTCTCAGAGAACTGTGTGTGAATCTTGACATATTTCGAGATTTGGTATCAAAGAGTGTGTGATGTAGACGTGGTTTCATAAAGGTGTGGGATCAATTCAGCAGCTGCACAGAAACATCTGGAGCTGGAAACCTGTAGTTCCCACTAAACCACCACCATCATCATCTTTCCAGTCCGGCTACACATCCACAGAACTTACATTTGAAGTGATGCTGTGTACGAGGTCTCTCGCTGTGCAACCCTGCTAAGTGAATGTTCTTCTCTTCCTTCTCCTCCTCTGTCATCCCTTTATCTCCTCTATCGATTCTTTATCTCTGCACCTCCTCCCTGGCTCTTTACCCCCCCCGCTGCTCTCCCTCCACTCTGTGCTTCATCGTCCGTCATCCTTCTTTTCCCCCGTCGTACTCCCTCCTGCCTCCTCGTCCTCTAACACCCGGCCCCTTGTCCCATCTCTTGATATTTACTTCCCCACCTTCACCCCCCTACTCTCTTTATCTTCGCCCCCAAATATTCTGTTATCTCTCTTTGCTCTCTCTCTCTCCACTCGCTCCTGTCGTCCCGTTCCCCCCCCTCGTTCCCCCCCCCCGCTCCGCCCCACTTCTCACAAGGAGATGAGGACGAAGAGGACACGGGGGAAGAGCGGCTGCCGTCCTGTTTCGACTACGTCATGCACTTCCTCACCGTCTTCTGGAAGGTGCTGTTCGCCTGCGTCCCCCCCACGGACTACATGAACGGCTGGGCCTGCTTCTTCATCTCCATCATCATCATCGGCCTGCTCACGGCCGTCATCGGCGACCTGGCGTCTCACTTCGGCTGCACTATCGGCCTCAAGGACTCGGTCACCGCCGTGGTGTTCGTGGCTCTCGGCACGTCTGTCCCAGGTGAGTCCAGCAGAGGACATGCTAGATACATACGTGTCAACATCTGTCCTGTCAAAACTCTGCTTATCACCTCATGGATTGTTTGCTTTTTAAAAACTTCAGCAGCTTTATGCTTCGTCATCAACGCGGCTGATATTCCTGTTTTCCTCCAAACTGACATTTTCACCAGGAAGTTTGACTCTGTCAGCGTTTCCTGTTATTAAAGGTCCTGAGTGCAGCTGGAGTCAATCATCTCTTCATCCATTCCTCTTTTTCTCGGGTTGGGGGTGAAAAACAATATTATGAAAAATAATAATATGAATATTGTGAACAAACAAGACCAAAGCTCAGAAGCTGCTGACCTTTCACTCTTTACTTTTCTTATTGGAAAATATGGATTATTATTCTAAGACGATGGCTCCCACTGCAAACCAGATTGTAAAAGTTCCCACTTTTGTGCGTCACACATTCTCTTATTAGTGTTTTGTTGATAAAACATTGTTGAGCTTCTTTCACATTAAATGAATCCCTTGCTTTTGTGTTGATATTAGATTTTATTCAGTTGAATTCAGCTCTTCCTGCCTCAGGGTGATGGTGGTCCAATCGTCTTCTAACCAAATGGGACGTATTCAATATTATCTGATACGTCCAGCGTGTAATTACAACACTTCTCATTTACTTTATCAGTTTATCTAACGTGGAACACAACCGTCGAGCCGGAGTTCGGTACAAAGCTGATTTGCATCTACAGTCCCGGGGCAGGAAAAGATAAAAGCCCGAAACAATACAACACAATACTTGTCAGGGCAGCGATTAAAAAGGGGAAAACTCTGGAATACCTGGAGTGACATTTCAATTCCTTTAGACTCTACAGTGACCTTCAATGTTCACATCTACCTGACTTCTCTCTCCACAGACACTTTTGCCAGTAAGGTGTCAGCCGTCCAGGACAGCTACGCGGACGCCGCCATCGGGAATGTGACCGGCAGCAACGCCGTCAACGTCTTCCTGGGCATCGGCATCGCCTGGTCAGTGGCGGCCATCTACTGGCACATGAAGGGAAAGCCGTTCGTGGTGCAGGCCGGCTCCCTGGCCTTCTCCGTCACCCTCTTCACCATCTTCGCCTTCCTGGCCATCTCGGTGCTGCTCTACCGGCGCCGGGCCCACATCGGCGGGGAGCTGGGCGGGCCCCGGGGACACAGACTGGCCACGACAGCCTTCTTTTTCAGCCTCTGGTTACTTTACATCTTCTTCTCCAGCCTGGAAGCCTACTGTCATATAGAGGGCTTCTAGAGGGAGCGGACTTCGGCATGAGAGAACACACACACACACACACACGGGGGTTTCAAGTACAACTTCAGAGGTAGCAGGGTGAACTCTCACGGTGGAATCGGGTCAGTCTTGTACGGTACAGAAAGACAGGAGAGGTGAACGCGGGGGGGTTTCCCAGATGCCTCCCTCTCTCCCTCTCTCCCTCACTCTCTCTCTCCCTCAACCCCCTCTGTAAGGATGCTCGGAGGTGTGCATCCTGCCCTCCAGGGCCCACGGGCCTCACAGGAGAGCCGCCCCGGGCCCGTGTGAGTGTGCTTACAGTCGGGATTGGGTCACCACCAAATCCAGAAGATGCCGATGCCGAGTGCCGGTCCCACGTTCCACTGGAAGAGTCTTAGAACCGGAGAGAGAGAGGAGTTAATCAGAGGTCTATATTTTTCTCAACATCTGACGAGAACGACTTTTTCTAAAAAAGTATTTTGGGGATAAAAACGCAAAAAATACATCAAACAAAAAAAAAAAAAAACCACAGACACGCAAACAAAAAAGAGGAATCAAAGAACTATTTTCTGATCTATGTCGAGGAATCTCAGAAGATTATATATCGTGAATGGAAATATGATGTTGATTGACAGTGGGATGGATTCATAGTATTTATTTTTGTTTGCATAGTTTCGTAAGGAGCGCTGTAGGAATCACATAGAGAAGAAGAGGAAGAGGAGGAGGAGGAGGAGGAGGAGGAGGAGCGACTGTGGCAGATGAATCAGCATCAGACAGACGAGGAGGAAGAGGTGGACACAGTGAACATGGTCAAAACTGCCCTGGACATTACTTCCTTACTCTATACGTATCTATATATAATATATTTCCATATTTTCTGTATGTTTTGAGTATTTCTTTAAGTGTGGTCACCTTCTGCTCTAACAACAGAGGATTCCTGAGGCTCGGGAGGTGTTTGGGGGGTGGGGGGGTCAAACTATATACTGGAACGATGTCTTCACATTTCTAAGAGTTATGTATCTTGCCTATAGGTAAAAGTATGACATTGTATTTTATTTATTTACTGATATCTTGATCTCACTGGATTTTCACCTTTTCAATCAGAAACCTGAAGAAAGAAAAAACAGACAAAAAAAAAAAATGTGTTGCTGCAGAGATAAATTCAGAGGTATTTTTCTACTGGTCCATCCATGCACTTTGCTGTATAGTTCTATTTATGGAGACTTCTTCTTGTACTTGTGCAAAAGGCCAATATTACCGGTGTCGCTATAGACTGAACAGAGTGCCTGTGCAGGGAGAGGCTGCAGCCGCCCACACCGACCGGCTTCCCGCTCCTCTGAAAAACACCGAAGAGCTTCTTTCCAACATGGTGGATATCCATTTTAAATAATAACCACAATAACAACAAGCAAAAAAAAACTGAAAACGAGGGCTACAACTAATGATTCTCTTCATCACAGATCGAATCTGACCACTATTTTCTGAGTTGATTGCTACAAGCTGCTGTTCTCGCAGCTCCTGTATCTCTGTGCGATCTAATTCAAGGTTCATTTCAGCTACATCAAGGTTTCCTCTTTTATAAATTAATATTGAAGAAAATCTACTAAGTTGAAACCTTTGTGATCTCAACAGGCCTAAATAACAACGTGTTCAGTAGTAGACAAAACTCAACCAATGCATAAGCTCACGTTTCTTCCGCCAACATTCTGTTAGGTCTTATGATTTTATTGTTTTTTCCTTTCCAGTTTTTTAGCTTTAATATCTGACGTCTAATATCAATAACAGCTCTTTATCCTGTTATTAAAGCCAAGTATTAACCAGCTCTCACTCTGTCAAGCTAATAGCGTCAAGGGCTAATTGGAAAATTTGTTTGTTGGGCATTTCTAATGATATTATATATAAATACACATTTTAATCATCCTCCCTGTCTCGATAAAAACCAATACAAGTATCGTTTTTTATTATTTATTAAAATCCCAAAGTTATAGTTTCACCTGAGTTAATGTTAACCTAATAACATAAATTGCTCTGGGTAATGTTGAAGCAAATGTCCTATTTATAGAATACAAGTCTTTGTCTGTCAAAGTTAGTTTGGATATAACTTTTACCCCCAAAACTTTGATCTTTTAAACCGAGTTGGGTAATAATTCACTCCCGGGTCATAAGTATTTCCCCCTCTCACATTATGCAGTTAATTTATTGTCAATATGAAAAAATCAATTTGTGCAGCTTTGACAAATCAACACAGAACATCAAGGAGAGTACGTCTTCAGAAATATTTCTGTCACAATTCAGCATGAGTGTTCGTTCCTGGTTACACAAAGAGCAGATTTCAGTGATGTCCCCGTTTGGATTGAAACTCTTCTTGTGACGTGTTGGCGTGGAGAGACTGGGGGGGGGGGGGGGGGGGGTGACGGTGCAAAATTGCAACGTTGCACATTTGAAACTTCTAACAGCAGAGAGAAGATGTGTTTGTTACTTGATATACATAAAGTGTGTGTTGATATATAATCAGTAAATTCTAGTGGCTGATTTTAAAGTCACCCCGGAGATTAACCAAAGAGGTGGGATGCAACATCTGTTTAAAGAAAAAAGAAAAAAGGACAAAATCAAAAAGCAATCAACAACAACAAAAAAAAAGAAAGGAAAAGGTGTCAGTTGGCGGCAGTGACACTGTATCTCCACAGGGGGGATGTCAAACTCCAGGCCCTGTGGTCATCCCTTCCTCTACTTCTCCATGAGCACCTCCTCCTCATCTTCCTCAGTGTTCTTCCTCTGTGGTGAGCAGGGATGTAAATATGTCTGGTGGCTGAATCGGACGCCCTGGACCACACCTGCTCGCCCCACTCTCTCTTTCTCTATCCCTCCCTCTCTCTCTCTCTCTCTCTCTCTCTTACACACTGTATAAACACACACAGACACACACACACACACACACACTGGGAGTAGAGCGATGGGTCCACTGCTGCATTAGAGGGAGGACAGTGTCCCATTCAGAGGCAACACAACCCAACATAATGTACATAATGATTTCAGTGTATGTTTACATACAGACACAGTAGAGGTGTCCTGGGGGGGGGGAGCATGTCGACACACAACTCTCATCTCCATGTTCTCTGCAGTCGCTTCATCTGAGCCAGTCAGTGGAAGTGTGAAGTTTTGATTTAATTTATTCATTTATTTATGATTATTATTATTGTTTTGCTTCACTGAGGCTCAAGACGTCACCCTCTCCTTTGTTTAAATACTTAAAAACATGTTAAGTGCCCGTAGTCTTAATTTTTTCCTCGGCCTCTCGCGGCTTCTTGTGTTGTTTATTTGTTTGTTTTATTGTTTTGATCTGCCGGGATGTGTTGGAGCCCAACCTCGGCCGGCGTATTGTTCTTGTGCATGTTTCCTGCAGAGGCCCGGCCGGGCGTCCTTCTTCTCGCACCCGTGTGCACAGTGGGACCTCACACGGGGCACCACTCTGGATTGGTTCTGTCTTAAGGAATACATGTCTTACTTGAGTGGACGAACAAAACGTATATATATATTTATCATGCACATCACTTCTCGAGGCACCAGTCTTCTCTGTTCCTTTTCCTCGGCCTGCTGGATGGAAGTGAAATCACCGTGCAGTAGTTAGACTTGTGGTTGCTGATGTTGTGAGACACTGAGGGAAGCTTCGGTGATGAGGTGAATACTGTTTCTTTTTAACTTTGTTTTGTGTAACAGAAAATAAGGAGCACATTGTAACGGATGGGTTTCTTTTTTTTTTCCTGGCCTGCAATGAGATGTCAAAAATAATAATAATAATAAAAAAAAGCCAATTTCCAAAGCTGACAGATGTTTTGAAAACAACCCAGTTTTTTTCTTCTTTTACCGTGTGGAATAAAAGCAACTTTCTGGTTCATAAACTGGTTTCACCAACTGGAATCAAGTCTGTGTCTGAATCTGTGTTAATATCATCACACCAGATTAACATTTCAGGAATTTTGTAAACAGACTTGTGCTCGACCACATACAGTCGTGATAACTTCCCTGACATTTCCCCTGAAGGCAAAAATAAGAAACTCTCCCGGAGATGTTTTATTAGGGGCTTCACATAACAGCAGAGCTGCAGCAGAATATTGATGCTTTTAAAATGTTACAGTGAAAAAGCACAAGGTGAGGATTTTTTTTTTAAAGAGTAAATATTCTAAAGAAATATGATTCCTGTTTTAAATGTTTCTGTTTTCATCCGACGCAAAAGACAAGTGAAGGAATAATTTTCCTTTTTTCCTGTGAAACCAGCCAAAATCATATCACATCTTTATTTCTTCTGTTGTATATGTTTGTGTGATTTCCAAATACAGGCTGCAGAGAACCACATACAATTTGATATATTATTAAAAACAGAACTGAGGCAATGATCCTTTAATCTGACATAACTTCAGACAGGAGCATTTTAAGCTCCATTTAAGTTTAACTCTGTTTCAAAGGGTATTTTTCAGCCCTTCTTCCTCGTCTTCCTCACTTTTCTTTTTTTTTGTTTCACACTAAAATCAATGAAGTCTTTATTTGAGAAATTAAGAAAAAATCCTCTTACTGAAGCCATTTTTCTAATAAGAGAGTTTAATATTCAGGTGTTCAACGTAAAACTCAAAACAGAAGCAAAACCAACCCTCAGAGGTCCCATATAAAACTGGAGGATCATTTCTGCTAAATCCCCAAAAAAAGTTGACAATGACAATAGTAATAAAACTGATTTTTACATTGTCAGCTAAAATATTAACATTTTGGTAAATTGTTCACGTTATTTCATAGTTTTGATCTATGTCAATCAAAGAGAGTTTCAAGATTTTGATCATCTCAAATTTCAAATTTATTATTTAAGCTACTAGCTGTGTATTCTCTTTTATTTATTACTTTACTTTTTACATATTTTCCACATGTATCTCATAATTCACACTATTTCTTAAGTACTTTTTAAATCTAACTTGTTGATTGTTGTTTTGACTGAATAAGATGTAATTTGACTGATATAAACTTACCGATTTACTACGAGCAGTTTTACTTTGTCTTTTTTCCTTTTCCTGGCAGAAATGTTCTTCCTCACATGATCTCGTCTGTCATCTTCCCAAAATGCATCATTTATTTATCCCCTCCTACATTTATTTATTTACCAGCAGGACATGGAGCCAGCAGCCTGTGTCCATGCAAACACCACATGCAGACAGGAAGTGAACTGAGCTGAACATGTGAAGCTCTGTTATTGCTTCTCTGCTGTTTGAGATGAGACAACTCTCCTGCAGTCTGTTCCTGATGTCTTACAACACAACACGACTGTACACCTTTATTTTATTACTTTTTAATGAAATTTAACGAAGTGAAAATTCAATCTAGATGCACTGAATCTTTTGAAATTCTATTTTAAACATACAGGCTATTGGTTTATTTAAACTACACACACACACACACACACACACACACATTCTCATCATGTCACTGGAATAGAGGGAATTGTTCATTTGAATGTTTATGTGGACAGTTGTTTTTTTTACCGTTTGCTGTAATTAAATTTGTCTTATTTTATGGATTTTTGCATGAAATGAAACCTTCAGTTGAGTATTTTCATATAATTTACTTTGTTTATGTTTTCTGAAGGGTGGTGGGCTCTATAATTCAATTAAGGAGAAGATTTAAAGAAAATAAAGGCTTCCCTGTGTTTGTGTGTGTGTGTGTGTGTGTGTGTGTGTGTGTGTGTGTGTGTGTGTGTGTATGTGTGTGTGTGTGTGTGTGTGAACTCATGTTGCGGGGTGAATTTTAGGTTTAGATATCGTTTTTGGTTTAGGTTGTTATGTTGAGGTTAAAGTTAGTGAGGTAAGTACTAACTTTACTTAAGGTTAGTCTCTCAGAAATTATTGCAAGGCAATTGAGACATGACTGTGTGTGTGTGTGTGTGTGTGTGTGTGTGTGTGTGTGTGTGTGTGTGTGTGTGTGTGTGTTCACGTTGTGTAGCCGGTGACCAGCGTTTGACGCTGTTGAGAAGGGCGGGACACGAGGCGTTGCTGACGTGCCCGCGGACCAATAGGAAGCCGGGGATCGCTCGCACGTCTGCACAATTGGCTTAGAATAAAGACGCTGCGTCCCGGGACCGTGATGATCGAGCCGGAGCTGAAGGTCTGAGACGATGCTGCAGAAAGATTGCGCCTCCAGCTTCCTGCGGGGTTTGTGTGCGGGATTAACCGCTGATACCTAGCTGTGTGCGGGTGTGTGCGTGTGCTGTGCGCAGACGCAGGGCGCCCGGAGCCGCCCGGAGCCGCGTCAGGTGGATGCGCCTGCAGTGATCCAGGTCGCCCCTATGGATCGCGTCCATGGACGTCTTCAAACCCGCTGTGGACAATAGTTTGAGTCCCAATGCGCGCGGTTCCTCGCCAGAAGACGCAGAGGCGGATGTGTTTCGCTGGCCCACCCCGCGGGATGGAGTGTGCGCCGCGCCGGGTGCGGGACGCGGCGCGCCGGGCTACTGGACGGCCGTGTTCGACTATGAGGCGACGGCGGACGACGAGCTCAGCCTGCGGAGAGGGGACCTGGTGGAGCTCCTGTCCAAGGACTCCCTGGTGTCCGGGGATGAGGGCTGGTGGACCGGGATGATAGCGGACCGGGTCGGCATCTTCCCGTCCAACTACGTGAGCAAAGGGAACGGCATTCCGAAGGAGATCCGGGACCCGTCGGAGCAGCAGTACCCGCTGCCTCCTCTGCACCGTGAGTATCCCAGTATGTGAGGACTCACACAGCGGCAGGGAGTCTTTTGTTAAGGCCACACAGACTCACACACTCGCCTTTGCTGTGTCACGCTAGATGCAGAGCTCCCCTGTTGGCCTGGAAACAGGCTCCCAGCGTCCCCACAGCTTCAGGACCACTCTTCATCCCAGCGCCTGTCAAACAAACAGCTGCTCCGGTTACAATGTGCAGCAGGATGCATGTTTAGCACATCTGCACATGCACACACCTGCAAGTTCTGCACGCACGATCCCCATGAAATATAACAGAAATCATGCTTTGGCTTGGTGTGCATTGATTTTCATGATAACTGGTGGAGCAGGAAAGAAAGAGATGTGAGATAATGCTGCTAGAGAAAAGGCTCCTGCAGCTAAATGTGCAGCCAGGGCCTCAGATAGGTACAGTAAGCAGAAACCAGGACCGAGTGAGAGCACTCTGCACTTATTGCTTTTCGTGAGCTGTGTGCCAAAAGGATGATCTGCAGAAACAACCCTCTTGCAACCTATATGTGCATTGAAGCGTAAACAGGCGACACACACACACAGCATTTAACACCCGGTTGTTTTGGGTGGACCGTCTGTGTCGGCCTCCATCCCTTCAGAAGCAGCGTGGCCTACTTTCACACACCATCCCACCTGAAATATTCATCAAGGTCAGTCGGTTTAATAGACTGTTAGGAATCCACGAGAGAACAGTTTGAAAAGCCACATGGTGTTCACCTTTGATTTAAACACTCAGCAGAAAGGATGGTCGTCTTTTTTCCTTCCCGGCTTCTTCAAACCTCCTCTTCCGGATTTGAGGGCAGATGCCCACTCGTGAGTAGAAGCAGGGGAAGATAGTTCCACCAAATTCTGTATTTCAGGCAGCAGGGTGAGTTAGCATCCTTCAGCTGAATGACCTGGTTGTGAGATTCTTGTTAGCAAGCACTTGCCCCGCTGATGGGTAACACACAGGGAATTCACAGCCGGTCGATAGGGCCTGACCCCGACCTCCAGAAGTGTTTAGAGATAAGAAACATGTCAGCTTTGTGTTCTCTGTCGCTCTAAATCTTCTCCTTCTTCTCTCCTCAGTCCTGGAGATCGATTTCTCAGAGTTGACCCTGGAGGAGATCATCGGCGTGGGCGGTTTCGGGAAGGTCTACCGTGCGGTGTGGCGCGGCGAGGAGGTGGCGGTGAAGGCGGCGCGACGGGACCCCGACGAGGACGCGGAGCAAACTCTGGAGAGCGTGCGTCAGGAGGCCAAGCTCTTCGCCATGCTCAACCATCCCAACATCATGGCGCTGCTGGGGGTGTGTCTGCTTGAGCCCAACCTGTGTCTGGTCATGGAGTTCGCCCGGGGGGGCCCCCTCAACCGGGCCCTGGCGGGGAAACGCATCCCTCCCTGCACGCTGGTGGACTGGGCCGTGCAGATCGCCCGGGGCATGCTCTACCTCCACACCCAGGCCATTGTCCCCATCATCCACCGGGACCTCAAGTCCAGCAACAGTAAGAGTCCGTCTCTGTGGAGCATTAAAGTAACGTGGGTCTTCCTCTCAGTGGTAACTTGCTTTGTGAAACTCAACCAAAGTGATCAATTGATTTTACGCCAAACAGAGTCAACTAACCAGTTATACTTTAAAGATACAATATGTATCACCTTTATTATATATCTTGTTTCCATTGAGCAAACAACGTATGATGAAGGACAAACACACTGATATCAGCCAATTATCCAGTCGACTGTTTTGTCCTTCCACTGATTGTTCTGGTCACTTGTGATGGATCATAGTTATTCTTTGCCGTTTGCTGGGTATCGTGAATTAAACCTAAATACATGCGCTCAGCTAGATTTTCCATCTGCACAGTGATGAAGAGGACAACTCCCATGATGCCGCGCTGCTTCACAACATCACCTTCGGTCTTTTGTTATTGTTTTTGATTGGAAACCCAAAGCAGCTAAAGATGCTGGTGGTACGTTGGAGTGATTATTCTAAAGACAGCTGCATGTAAATTAAATTAAATTATTATAGATTAAAAGAATAACTATAATAACAGACTATCAGAACTTCCTAAAGACAAAGGTGATCAACTTGCAACGATAGAAAACAGTGAAAAGCTGCAAAAGACTCACATTTAAGAAGGTAGAACATATAAATGTCTTAAAACCGGAAAAAAAACCAATAATGGATAATTCATTTTCTTTTAGCTGACCAATTTATTACTGATGAAAGATAACAGCTTTTCCTGCTTGGCAATTGGCAGTTGTTCACTATTTCTTATGATATTATGAGGTAAATTATAACCTGATTAATCAAATATAATAATAATTGTTATTTGTAGCCCCACATTTTACCGGGTTTTGTGTTTAATTTAGTTGAGGTGTGTGTTTTTAAAGCCGGTAATGTCCTGATATGGAATAGAAATGACTTTCTCTCTGGTACTAAACTGCAAAATTTCACAGATACATCCTGGTCAAAAAATTTGGTGCAACCTCAACATGTAATCTATACTATATGATCAAATATTATAATATAACATCACACCATATTCAGGCCAAGCTAGACTAGTTGTGATGTGCACATCAAATATATGATTCAGAAATGAGAGCAGAAAGGAAAATGAGTTTATGTGTGCGTTTGTGGAGCAGCTGTAATCTTGCATTTTACCCAACTGGATCCCCTAAATCCCAAGCCTATTACTGAGGATTTGCCCAGCGCTCTGCCCCAGCCTCTCTGGTGGAGGCTCCGCCAATACATACAGCCCGCTCCTCTCCTGCCATTGGCCCATTCTCTGGTGATCAGCTCAGGCTCTTGATTTCCAATAGGCTGCTTTAAAGTGTTAAGTCGGTGTAACTAGTTGCCATCCGGGGCTCTGTGGGGAAAACCCAGCTCCTCTTCACAGCAGAGGAGGAGACAGGACGGTGCAGCCGGCCTGTGTTCACCCTGAAAGTGCTCAATCCACAGTTCTTCTCTCCTCCCTCGTCTGTGACACCATGTTTAGATGTTTTAGGAAGTTGTAAACAGTTTGTCAGTGCTGATCGGGCAGTGATAAACATAACTCATGAGGGGACATGCACGTTTTTACCTCTTGTCCCCAGTGTGACACCTTTCAGAGCACACACACACACACACACACACACACACACACACACACACACACACACACACACACACAACCACACATTACCTCCCTACCTTGATGCTATTTCATGCAATCTATGGGCCACACACAGCACAGCATAGCCACGGTAACAATGCTAGCCAAGCGTGGAGCTGTCTCACACTAAAATAAGATAAGATAAGATAAGATAAGATAAGATAAGATAAGATAACTTTATTGTCACTGCACCAGTTCAATACAATAAGGTTCTGTTTGAAGATCCCATTAGGAGAGAAAAAAATAATTGCAGAATAAAGATACCAGACAAATTAAAAACTCTAGAAAGATATGAATAAATAAATAAAAACAAATAAATAAAAAGTATATACACAGTACAGACTACACTGTCTTCCTCTTGAGGCGTTGACCCGGCAGGAACACACGCCCACATCTCAGAGCCCATTGGCTGTTGTCTGACCACAAATCAGCCTTTGGTGGCAACAGCCAATAGTTTGAGGGTTCTGGTGTAGACGGCAGATATCACGGCCAAGACTCCGCTTTCACTCGGTCCTACGCTGCTTAGAGTCCGACTGGTTTCTTCTATCACTCGAAGTCTTCACATGCTGTTTATAGAGGATTGCATGGCAGCTAAAAAGATGGACAACATGACAGCTTCCAAAAAGTGAAGCCACAGCATCTTGATCGCTCCCTGGTGGTCACCCCGATCACCATACCGCATAGACTCCAAAATGATGTCATCGGGCACAAGATGGCAGCGTTTGTGTTTGTGATATTTCAGCTTCATTCTTGGATAGTGGGAGGAAGTGGAGACACGTGGTCCATCTGTATATACATTCTGTGGAACTCAGTTTGTTCAGTTGTGCCTCTGGTTGTGTGTTGTCTGGTGGTAGTTCAACATCTAGTGACAGTGAATATCACATATATAACCTTTAAAAAATCTCCCACAAGCCAAATTTAAGATCAAGCAGGGGTCTCGAGCCAGCTCCTGAGAAACTCTGGTCTAATCAGGGGTTATAAAACGCTGCTCATGACTCACTGCTGCTGTGAGGAAGAGGAGGATGTGGGTTCCACTCAGACTCCACCCTGTGACGCAACACTGTGGCAGCGGAGGGGATGGTGGCAGTTTTATAAAAATACATGAAAGTCAAAATTCATGTTTTGCATCTGTTTTTTATCTCGAAGGCTCATAAGCAAGGCTGGTTTCATTTTCAGTTAGTCCAGTGTCACAGTTCTGGATTAACATGAAATTCTATTCATGGTCTCCAGAGGATGAATACTGCGGATCTCCTGATGTTTTCTTTAGCACATCGTTATTTTTTCTTTAGTCAAATATCTTGACATTTATTCGGCGTATGGCCATGAAACCAAATACAGACATTTGTGTCGCCCTCATAATGAATTGTTATAACTTTGGTGGCTGCTTAACTTTTCCTTCTCAGATTAGAATTTACTTAAAAAGTTCAATTTAATCGTCCATAGAATCTCTGAAATTACAGTGAACCTTTCCAACGCCGACAGCTGAAGAAATAAATACATATATATAGATATACAATATAAAACTACCTTCATAACTGATGCAGTTTGGTTAGACATGAAATGTTTATGTCCCATACTACTTACTGGGAACATGGAAACCAATTAGTGTGTTAGTGTTGTCATTAGAAGGATGTTAGAATCCATATAACAGCTTGGTTATATTTTAATGATCACTGGCATTTTCTCTGGTATAGATCTGTTTTGGCATCAAACTCTATTTGTAGGATCTTCAACGTCTTCGCTGACAAAATGGAAAAACTGTTAAAGAAGCAACCATGCAATTCTCTCTCTCTCTCTCTCTCTCTCTCTCTCTCTCTCTCTCTCTCAGTTTTATCAGTTCCACTCAGTTACTCCCGTTTTTTCGCTTGAGTCATGAAGAAATGTTCACCTTCACCCTCTCAACAGTCTCACACAGAACACGGCATTAGCAGAAGCTCTTATCTAAAGCGCTGTACATTACAGTGAGTGCATACATTTGGAGCATGATCGGTCTCGGGGGGGAGGGGGGGGGGGTGGTGGCTGCGTTTGCTTCATGTTGCACCTTCTCAGTGGCAGGATTTTACTTCAGTTGCATGTTTCAGCTGCTTTAGGAAAGTGCCTCAGTGGCATCGGAGCCTTAGCAGATGAAGGGGGCGCTTGATGTGCACCGCAGCCGGCAGACTCTCCCTCGCCCCTGGGCACAGCCTGGCAGGGTGGAGCCGAACGGGGGAGAGAGAGAACATGTGGTCGGGAGGAAGCTTGCTCGGCTGCTCGGTGTTGGGAAAGTGCTGGTTTTAGAGCCTGTTGGAGCAAACAGGCTTTTTCCTGTAGTTCAGCTGGAGCATGAGATGTTGTGTTGTGACTATACGCAGTGAGATCATTAGCATCGATCAAGGTGTGGGTGTGTTTTTCATCTGGGTGGCTCACTGTTTCTTGGTTTCTCTGTTTGTTCTCTCTTTCCCTCTCCTCTGCTTGTGTCCTTTCATCCTTTCATCACGGCCTCCCACCAACCGCACCCCCCCTGTTGTCCTCATCCACCATCTGTCCGTTTTGGTTTTCTTTTTTTTTTGCGTTTCCACATGGCGTGCCTTTCCCAACATTTCAATCCCGGTAATGATCATTTGAATCCCTCCCGTCAATTTGCACGAATTCCCCTCACATCCTCCAACCTCCTCCTCATCCTCATCCTCCCACTGAACCCCCGCCCCCCCTCCTCCAGTCCTGATCCTCGAGCGGGTCGAGATGGAAGACCTCAGCAACAAGACCCTGAAGATCACAGACTTCGGCCTGGCTCGAGAGTGGCACCGCACCACCAAGATGAGCGCCGCAGGCACCTACGCCTGGATGGCTCCCGAAGTCATCCGCTCGTCCACCTTCTCCAAGGGTAGCGACGTGTGGAGGTGGGCAGAGGGAGCGGGTTTAAGATGAACTGCAGCAGGTTGTAGAGCTGCTCTGAAACAACAAGAGAGAAGCAGTTCATTCAGAAGACACAGGAAAGGACAGAATGTTATGTTTTCATGAGATCAGTAAAACGATTAGAGAAGGATAAATGTTACTTTAACCATGAATAGACTAAACTAAACATTGATGCACTCGAGAAGCAGGAAAAGTTATCATGGGATGTTATGTGTCTGATCTTTATCTAAAAGATGCAACACTTATTTCATGTTAATGCATTACAGTATATTTAAATGATTTCATTAATATTCAGAGATTTTATTTGTCACACTCTCATGCAATATATCCAATGAATTCAAGACAGCACACTCCTGGGCCTGGGCTGAAAAAGCATGTATGTAAAAACTTATAAAAATGTACGAATATGAGTGAGAATATGGCAAACTGAACAATATCACAAAATGTAATTGTACAAGTTCGTGCAAAAGACTCACAGAGAAAAATGTCTAATTAATTCAAATTTTGTGTCATTTCATTTATTACTCCTCAAGCAAAACATTGATTTATTTAGCTTCTCAAATGTGAAACTTTTCGGTTTTTCATTTTCTCCCCTTGAATCAAGCAGGATGTCGTTGGGTCTTGCTAGGTTTACATTTGAAGACTAAATTAGAGAGAATAATTTTCAGAGATGTAAATAACTGTTGATTTCAGCCCTAATTGTAGGTTAAACATGCTTTAGACAAGTTAAGAACTCTGGAGCCAAATGGCTTTTAGTGTGCGTATGAACCTCACATCCTAATATTAAGAATTTCTAAGGCCATAAAAGTAATAATTAAGTTGCTTAAACGAATATCTAATGTAGATGTGTAGTAAATTTCCTGAGTTTCACACTCCAGTGATGAATCACTTGTTTTAATGCCGTGTGTCATGTTTCCTTTCACGAGCTGCTGCGTAAAACAGGATTAAAGAGCCAAGAGACGGCAGCAGGCAACAAACCAGTCATGGTAGAAAGGTCAACGTCATCCAGGGAGGGGGGGGGGAGGGGGGGATTACTTCCCTACTCATTGCTTCTACATCAGAGTAAACCCTGTGTCGTGACTTCAGGAATCCAAAACATGTTTTAAATAATTCTTAATTTCACCAGTAAAGTTTTATTTCAAGTGTCATGTGATCCAGGTCTGTAATCTCATGATTGTTTCTGATGTACAGACAGAATCTGTGACATTCATCCCTGGCCTGTGATTTCCTCGTCATCTCCTGCAGCTCATCACTGTGGTTTTGGCGTTAGTCATAAATCTGTCAGCGGCTGCTTTGACCTTTTCTCCCTCACCTTGATGTTTATATGAATGTAATGAAAAACAGAGTCGTTCTAATCCCTTTTTTGAACTTTAATCAAATTCAGTTGATTTGCTGAACATTCACAGTCTTGCTTGACATTCATATATTCATGCACACAATTCTCTTTATAACACATTGATAGATGTAAAGCACGAACGTGAGATTGCACTTACATGGAGCTCCTTATCTCGGGAGGACATTAGCATCAGATCGTTTGAAGACCTGTATCCAATATGGAGGTTTATTATCGTTTATCTGAATCTCTTTAGTTTTTTCTTTCCCTCTTTGTGGCTGTAAAGTTACGGCGTGCTGTTGTGGGAGCTGCTGACTGGAGAAGTTCCTTTTCGGGGTATCGACGGCCTGGCGGTGGCGTACGGCGTGGCAATGAACAAACTGGCTTTGCCCATTCCTTCTACTTGTCCTGAGCCCTTTGCCCGTCTCATGGAGGGTAAGACAGGACAACATTAATAGAAGAATATGATATAAATAAAGGCCAACGTCCATTAACCTAAGAAAATACTGAAAACGTAATTTGTGCTTGAGTTGGTTATCTATCGTCTGCTGCAGACTGCTGGAGCTCAGACTCTCACTGCCGGCCACAGTTCACGTCCGTGTTGGACCATCTGACGGCCATCGAGGAGTCGGGCTTCTTTGAGATGCCAGAAGAGTCTTTCCACTCTCTGCAGGACGACTGGAAACTGGAGATCCAGGAAATGTTCGATGAACTGAGGACTAAGGAAAAGGTAAAGATCGGATTCAACCTCAGGCTTCTTGAAGGTTTATTGAATGCAGGTGTTTTTCAATGTTTTTTTCATCCGTCACCTCTTCACCTCGTTTCCTCAGGAGCTGCGATCCTGGGAAGAGGAGCTGACCCAAGCGGCGCTGCAGCAGAAGTGCCAGGAGGAGGCGCTGAGGAGGCGCGAGCAGGAGCTGGCCGAGCGGGAGATCCACATCCTGGAGCGAGAGCTCAACATCATCATTCACCAGCTCTACCAGGAAAAGCCTCACGTGGAGAGCAGGCAGGGCAAGTTCCGCCGCAACCGCCTTAAACTCAAGGATGGGAACAGGATCAGCTTACCCTCAGGTACTGCAAACACAGAATGTCAATAGAGATACTCATGTTCTCAAATGGAGTCAAAGGTAGAGCCGGGATATTGTGATAGAAAACAAGTTACCTGGAGTTTAGATCAAATGTTGTCTTGGCATGAAATTAGAGCAGATATTGTTGTTTTCAAGCTTTTTTTTAAGAGATGTTTTATATCCAAGCTTAATATTGTTTGTCAATAAAATGATCCACAACCATCGTGATATTTGGGCTTGTTATTGTCTCCAAGCTCTGAAGGACATGTCTGATTTGGTCAAGTACCTACTCAACCCAACACTTTAGTTAGATTTAGACTTTAGCCTGTTGAGGTACCTCACTAGTGTAAAATTATAATTTAAAAGTAACTATGGTGTGAATTCTGGCAGTTAGTCAATGACAGATTGAAATTGATTGAGTTTGGAAAGTTCAACTGCACTTGGAAATCTGCTGTCCGGCTGAAACACTGGAACATTTACAGTAATGTTGATTAACTTGTGTTTTCCTTTGTAAATAAGGAAAATAAAAAACAATGTGAGAGGTCTGTTTATGAGCAGGTGTTATTTGAATCTACATTATTATCTGAAATGAGATGCTATGACTTCCCAGAAATGGAGAAATCTGCATAATCAGAAAGGATCCCTCTATAATATTGTAAATGATATACTATGCACTTTAATTTACTTAAACGTTACATTTAGTCTATTGTTTGTTTGTTTGTTTGTAGATTTTCAGCACAAAATCACCGTGCAGGCCTCTCCCTCCCACGATCGGCAGAAGAGTTCCCTCAGCAGCGCTTCCAGCCCCCCGACCAGTCCGCCCATGCTCCCCCGCCTGAGAGCCATCCAGCGTAGGAACCATTTTCATCTTTTTTATTTAAACTTTAAATTTGTATTAATCATTAAAACCAGCGAGCACAGAATCTGTGTATTCTCCAAGGACGTCTAAATAACCTGAGTTTTACATTCTTGTTTTGCAGTCACTCCAAGAGAGGGGTGTGTCGGCTGGGGTCGCAACACAGGGCTCCAGCAGGAGGATGAGGAGGGTGAGAGGAAGGGCTCCAGGAAGACGGGCAGGTCCCGTGGGTGTGGCCCATACAGGGAGCACAGCGCCGACGCCAGGTGAAAGGACTGGAGAGATATTAACCAACTCAAAAAAAACTCTCCTCTTGGTTTGTTCATAGTCTAGAAAAAGTACCGCTCGTCTTTTTGTTGATATTCTCATTCTGTCCCGACAGTGTGAAGCCTCCCTATGAGTGCAGCAGGCAGCGGTCCTGCAGCGCCCCAAACCTCCGCAGATCCCCCAGACACAGTCCAGCGGTGCCCGGAGTGCCGAGCCTTGTGGAGATGGGTAAGCACGAAAAAGTATAAAAAGGCTCAAGGTTAGAAGAAAGTGTCAAACTGACTCTGGAACATGCGGGAAATGAAATGTGTGTGAGTCAGACTCCTCTTTCCCCACATGGCTCTTTGTGGCTGACCTGGGAAACTCACAGATGTTTGCAGCTGTAGAGGGATCGAGCTCAGTCAGCAAAGCAAACGTGGAGGAATGGAGTTGTCACTTTAGGCCCCACGCACACACGCACAATAATGCACACACAAACGCTACACACACACAGCATGAAGGTTATTTACAGAAGCAGTATAGAAGCAACACCCATTCATTATTATTATTGGGGCGTAGCTTTGACGAGGGGGGGTGGATGTACCAGTTCTCGGCTCTCGTTATCTTTTCCCACGATTACCAACCCGAGCTTTAACACGTGACTGATCCTGTTTTCCAGAAAACGAAGACTGCTGCTTCTCCACTGAGCCGGGAGCCGCCCCCGGTCAGTCCTACCTCTGCATCCCCTTCCAGAAGGACGCCCACTCAGCTGCTCCGGCTGAGAGCGAGGGGGACGAGTACCTCCCCAGTGGCCAGGTGCCAGGAACGCCGCCGTGCAGGAGGAGCCAGGGGGGGGGCCGGCGCTCCGAGCTGGTGCTGCTGGGCTGTGGAGCTTTCCTGGCAGCTGTCGGACTGGGCTGCAACCTGTTGACTCTGGCCCAACCGGAGGAGAGCATCAAACCCCGGTGGGAGGGCTTCTTCCACAGAACAGGGGGCCAGCGGCGAAGCACCAGCCCCCCCACTCGCAGACTGTTCAGGCGGGAGAGCCCGCTGAAGCCCTCGGCGCCCTCGCTACCCGAGCGAGGCTTACCCTCCTCTTACACACTGCTGTCCTTATCATCAGTGTCCGACTGCAACTCCACCCGCTCACTGCTGCGCTCTGACAGTGAGGACGTGTTGGTCGGCCGCCCTGCCTCACCCCCCCCACAACCGTCTTTCATCCTGCAACACCCAGCCATTCGAAACCCGGTGAACCCTCTGGTCAACACCCACCTGGAGAGCTTCAAGCGGAACCCCCGACAGTCTCTGACACCCACACACGTCCCCTGTCCCCCGACCTCCACGCGGAGTCTTCGTCGAACACCATCAGACGGAGCCATCAAGAAAAGCTGCCCCCCCAATAATCTGGAACCTTTGCCAGAAAGATCTGCTTTACAGAACACAGGTAAGGTCTCATGTCTCCTCTAATCCATATTCCAGTGGATCCATAATCCAATCATTGGAATAGGAACAATGGTCTAGACTGAAGTACCTCAGGAACTACCGGATAGATAGTCGTGATTGTTGTGCAGACATTTGTGTTCCCCAGATAATGAATGGGCTTTCGTGACCCTCTGACTCATTGTGAGGTGCTTGAGAGGACATAACGTATAGATTCCACTGCAGAAATCATGTACTTCTGTTTACTGCATCGGTACTGCTTTCCCAGTTGACCTCTTCGTCAGCATCCTCTCTATGCCTATGGCTCCTCTTGAGATATTTGTGTTATTTCAGTTACACATCTGGTTCCGGATCCTGCTAGAAACATCTTGGACACACCCGGCCGCTCGCTGTGGAGTCTCCATTTTACTGCTGTAATCTTACATGTGCTCACTCAGATATTTTTACATCTTACTTGCGGGCTGGCAAGAAAAGTTCCATAAAAAGTTGGGAGCAACTGACTCGGACATTTTGAAAATGTCTGGACTCCAGTGCATGTCTGAAAGCATCTTTAGAGAACCTCAGTCAAAGTATAGATATCTGTTTATGTTTTCCCTTTCTTCTCTCTGCACCAGGTGGATTCAGAGGTCTAAAGGATGATGAGGTCCCCCGACTCCCTGATCCAAACCTTGTGTTCCCCCCGACGCCTCGTCGCCGCTGTGCTCCTGAACGCCCCAAAACCCTGGACTTTGTGGCTCGGCCTCGGCCTTCGCCCCGGGTGCGCTCTGACGTGTTCTGGCCGGAGGGGAGACCCAGGGGAAATGGACAAAACCTGGGGAGCGGTGAATCCCCCGCCCACACCTCAAGCACGGAGACTCCCCCCACGGTCGAGTTTGGGAGAGACCCGGCTGTGCTGCCCACCCCGTTAGACGCCCCGACGCCCTTCTCCTCTCGCAAGAACGTTAACCTGCTGGACCGGCAGGACGAGGGACAGTACCGGGACGGAACCGTCCCACTCTGCAAACCGGAGATCAGCTTTCCCAAAGACTCACCTTATGGCCACAGACCTGGATTCTGGTCCTAGCTCAGCACCAACCTCTCACTGGTCCAACACAAGCAGAGGGCTGCCTTTGCCTTTGGTTTGTTACAGGTCAATGGAGACAGTTTTTAGCTTTAACTGGTACTAAAGGGTGTGGGGGGGGGGGGGGGGGGCCTCACCTTTCTCCATTTTATTTTCAGACTTTTGTTGTTTTACTAATGTGGCATTTGAAAATACGACAGAGTATTTGAAGAAAGAAAAAAACTTATTTAAGAATAATTTCGTAATATTATGAGATAATTGTTGTAATAAAATGATCTTCAGATGCCACCGCCTCTAAAATGACACGAAGCTTAATATGACGACTTTATTCTCATAATATTATAACTTTATTCATGTTATATTCAGACTTTATTCTCGTGTTATTAGGACTTTATTCTGATAATATTACAACTAATCCTAACATGTTCCCCCTTTAAATGGCCCTCGTGCTAATTGCCGAAAATGATTTGACGCAGGTCTGGCTGTTAATGCATCAGAAGGATAAAAAATAATAATTTTCTTCACCTTGTCATTTGTCATTCAAGGATTTTTTTTCTCTTTGGGAATATCAGTCAAATGTCTTCATAGCAGAATGACATCGACAGTTTCACAAAGCTTTACATACTCTTCTTAATTTTGAACTTGCGTTGAAGATTGTGCATTTACTCAAGTGCACTTTTGGGAGAAGCATCATGAATGTAAAGCTTCAGGGTTTTTGTTTTTTTTTCCAAAAAGAAAAACACTGTCTCTGATTATTTGTCTGTAAAGGCACCATGTGATTGGGTTTGAATCTGGACCTTCTGTGCTCGGAGCCGATGAATCCCTGTTTTGTACCGAGCACCTGTCATCAAAAAGAAGGAATGTCTCTAAAGCTTGAGTTTGAATTGTACTGAGGGCGTCGCAATAGATCAGTATATTAAAGAACTCATTAATTCATTTGTGGCCCCGCCAGAGGAGCTCGTTCGGGGCCCCGAGCCGCCAGTTGAGAAACGTCTCTCCATAACGGGGAACAAAGGGAGCTTTTGTATTTGTAACTCTGTAAATTGTCAGATGAGGGTTGAAAAGTGTGTTTTAAGTTATGTCAACGACAAACTGCATGAGTGTTGAATGGCACGCGGGTGAAACAGGCCCTGGTGGCATGTGAAACTTCATTACTGATTATTTGTATTGATTTATTTATTTAATTGTATTTATTGGTTAATTTATCTGATGGTTTGTTTTTATATTTGATTTTATTTGCCTTTATTTATGACACTTGTTAATGTTATTCATGAATGTTTTTTTGTTTATTGTTTTGAACATTTGCAGTTTATGTTAATTTTGAATTAACTTGGGTGCAAGTAGTGTCAGTCCAACTACACAACTAGAGCTGAAGGGATGGATTGTTCATTGATCAAAAATAGTCGATTAGTTGTGGAAATAATTTTGAAGTAAAAATGCCAAACATTCCTTAGTGTGAGATTCTCAATTTTGAGAATATGCTGCTTATCGTTTCTTTATTTGACAGTAAACTGGATTTCTGGTTTTGAACTATTGTTTCACGAAATGTTCATGATAATAAGTTGAGTATTTCTTACTCAATAGTTGATCAAGCGAAAGAAGAATTGACAAATGAGTCATAGAAAGGGTATTTTATTAAGATGAATGGATGGAAACTGGCTTCTGCATCAGTTTTCATTTTGTTTCCACACTCTATTTGTCTGTCTGGATTAAATATTTCAAAAATATATTTGTTTGAATCTGCTAGACTGTGAAATTCCCATATATTAAAGGATAAGTCCTATACATAAACTTTAAGCTAGCAGGTAAAGAAGCCGATTGATCATCAGATATTTAAATATGAACCGAGGTCAGAGTCTGATGTTATTGCCTGTTTCTCCTCTTTTAATCTCAAATGTCAAGTGACCTCTCAGCCTGAAGGACGGCCTCCTCTGCGACCTGACGTGTCCCTGTCTCAAGTGGGACCTGGTGGACATGTCCATGTGAACGCTGTCTCTCTGAGGAGCTGCAGAATGTGATTGTGCTCAACACAGTGTTGCAGCTGAAGGTGTTAGTTGAAAACAAGCTGTATTGCCAATGTGTCTGAACTGTTACCACGAATAAGCTGATCTTACTGACGGACATTGTGGAGGTTGGAAATGAGACTGATATTGCCGGACGTGTATTTGCACTGGAACACACTGATTTGAGTAAAATCATAGTAAACAAGCCAATGGGTTCTCGTGTTCTTTCATAAACCTGTTTACCTAATGAATTGAGGACTATGAGAGTAGTTATGGTTTTAATCACATGTTTTTAACAACAAAGGATCATCACACCAGAATCACCTGAGGTTGACAGAGTTCCAGTTGCACAAGAACAATATTTACGTTAGCCAGCTAGCCATTGTTAGCAAAAAACGCAGTACGCGGTATTTCACGAATACTAACACTGTAGTGAATTGTCCACAGACAGTAATTGGACAATAATGTGTGTACGACACGTTTAAGGACAGACGTGGTAATAAACTAAAATCTACAGCTTTCGCTACTGTTGATATACAGAGCAGCCATCTTGGATTTCGAAGTCAGGTGCTGAGGGTCCTCCGACCTTCCGAGGCCAAATTCAGATTTGGGGGGGGGGACGCTCCAGTTGCAGCTTCCGACTGGGATCAAAAATACCTAGCACCGAGTTTTAATTTAACGCAACATAAACTGGTTAAAGCATTTTGCATCAACAGAACTTCATATTTCCATCATTAGCCTGTGGAGACCAAACTAAAAAGTGAGTAAATATGTGAATCACAGCCTCGGTTAATTTCTTTCTTTACTCAGACATTCTGCATAAATCTATTTTAGCTTTGAGGAAAATCTGAGTCAAAAAATTGAAGAAAATTAAGCTTCAGCACCACAAAAATCAATCAATAAACACATTTATTACACACATACCTTTACAGTAAACATACAGTATTTGTTGGTACAGTAAATGCTGTGAATGAAGTGCTTCGTTTTGGCGTTAATAAACACAACTAGCTGACCCCTCCATAATACTTTCTTGTGATCTCGATCAAGTAGCCTATTTACATTTTGTGATATGTCTCTTTAAGCTTGTACTGCAATTAGCAACCGTGTGCTCCTGATGTCTGAACCACCGCATTTCATGTTAAAAACCTACTTTGTGAAAGCACCATTTGTTAAGATATATTCTAAGTATCAAAAAGAATCTTGATCTTTATAATATTTTCAAAATCAAAGTACGTCGACAGAGGCGGAAGTGGTTGTTGCTCACTAACTCTGTGCCATTCGAAAGACATCTTGTGCGAGGGCAGGTGCTAATTTACAGTTCTCGCCCACAGACCTGCTGGATCCCCCCCCCCCCCCCCCCCCACACCCCCACCCCCACCCCCCTATAGGCCGTGTTGCTCCTGTCTGTATCACAAGTGTTGGCCTGTATGTGCAATGTTTGGACTGGCAGTGCATCAGTTTGTAATGTTTAAAACATAATCCCGATGGATTCATTCTAGATCCATTCGGTGCGGTGGCCGAGAGAGTTCAACACACTGCAGATTAAAAAGGCAAATAGAAACCACACATGCAAATTAAGAAAAACAAGAAAAGACTTCAATAAATTCATAACATTTTAAGGGTTCCCTGGAAATGTTTCCAGTGTCACTCTCGCTATTTGCAGGGCGTTTCTGTATTTGCACTCTTGATTTGCAAGTCTTATTTCTATTTGCATGTGTTTCATTAATCCACAGTGTGTTGAGCTCTCTCGGCCACCGTAGTTTGACGGTGTCGAGGCAAAAACTCAATATCTGGCACAATTTTTTTTTTTTTTTTAACTGCTTCAAGCACACATTGGTGAAGTTCAATCACAAAACTGGCAACCGGATGTTGTGCAAAGCAAAAGCAAACAGAACACCGCTTCACACCCAGAGCTCTGACTGTGGGTGTGCGAGGTCTGGGTGGCACACAGTCGGGCTTTAAATGCACGATGGCCGAGAAGCCATCAGACAGCCAGTGCTTATGTGGCCTCTTTCTTTTCCCTTTGGGCGCTCCGGCGAATCTTCATCTCTGTCAGCTGGATGTAGCGGATGGCATTGGTGTCTGGAAAAACAAAGACAGGAAAAAGGCAGAATTATTTCCTGCTCAGAGAGGAAATGTTGCACCAATATGGTCGTAAATCCTCTAAAACAGAACTTAGAATGACGTGCTAAGTTATTACAGTAGAAATATGTAGGAAATAAGCTGTATTTTGTCTGGACACGGAGCCTCCTGCATTTTTAGCTCATCCTGTGCGAAATGGTCTTTTAGAACCAACACCGGAAAGCAATCACATTATCAATTGGATGAAACATTAATAAATATGCAGTTACTGGACATTTTTACGACAACAGCAATACACTTGCAAAGATATTAACAAGCTGAAGCTCTGTGCTGTGGAAGGTGCCCAAAGCCTTGAGTTTGAGTTTGAGTATGAAATAATTTATCGTTTTCCCAAGGCGATTAATTCCACCTTCACACTTGAAGATTTATGTCAATAAGTCCTTCTCCATCTCTCTAAATAAAGAGTCTATCATTGATCCTCCAGAAGGACGTGCATGCCCTGAAGTACTGCTAAAGAGACTTCATCACAAACTTTGTTATTTAAATCGATGTAAAGTAACACAATCAAAGTGACAAACATCGTTAAATTGGGTGCTTCATCACTGTGATTCCAAGAATGAAAGAGTAGGGCCCCTGAGCGGTTCCTAATAGATTTATTATCACTCTCCAGATGTTACAGCAGAACTAGAAGCTACTAAATTCAATATCTTGAAGGTAATATCATGGTTTGAAATTACTGTTTATTGTTTGTCTGCATTGCCCTGCAAGTGTATCTCTCCACCAATCGTTCCCTGATGGTGTGAGATTGGGCTCCAATTTCGGTTTAATACATTTATTCTTTGTTTACGTGTGGACATTAAAGGTTCAGTGTGTAGAATCTAGTGACATCTAGTGGTGAGGTTTAACGTTGCAGCTGAATACCCCTCACCTCACCCTCCCCTTCCAAACATGGCAAAGAACCTTTGGTGAACTTAGGTGTTTAGTGTGACCAGTTCAAATTTATGTTAAAAACATGGCGGCCTCCTTAGAGGGGACCCGCTCCTGATGTAAATATAAAGTATGTAACATAAAAGGCTCATTATAGGGAACAACGATGAAACACACTAGCAAAAACATCACTAGGATTATTTTGTATTCTATTTATCCCTATACATCCTTTTCACTTTCAATCTGCTGCAGAATCCAAATCTGGTGCAGTCCTCCTGTTTATTCAAGCTCCTTCATCTCACTATCCACAAACCAGATTAATGGGAATTCATGGTTTGACACTAGCAGAGGTTGATTGGCTGGTCGACTGCTTTAGTCCAGACTGAAATATCTCAACACCTGCTACATTGTCTGCTTTTAATGTTTTAATCCAGCTGTTATCTGAGTGTCCTCGACATAGAAACATCTGGAGCCCCTGGGTTACAGTTGTGCATGTTTGCCGTGGAAGATAACAATCAGTGCAGTGCGGTCAAGGGGACTATTGAGACACAGCAGCTCTGTGGGTCCTGACCTGATGGCTCCTGTTTGTGTGACTCCTTCAGGTAGTACAGGGCCTTCTGGAAGTCCCCCAGGTGGTAGTAGGCCACTCCGGAGCGGTAGAGAGCCTTGAAGTTCTTCCCTTCCTTGTAAAGCACTTTCAAACAGTATTCTTTCACTCGCTCGTAGTTCACCAGCTCCATTTGCAAAAGACAGGCTATGGACAGAGGAAAAGACAATTCAGCAAAGACACTGATAACACTGCAAGAGCCAATGTTTGGATTTCAATTATACAGCAGGATTACTGGTGTTTTTGTCTTGTCGGGCATCAAACCACAATAATCAATAACTAATAATGGTTCATTTGGCAGGATTTGAATGATAATAGTGGATATTAACAAGAAAGGGGGACGGTGGAGTAAGCCTACGAATGACTCATGCTCTTTATGAATCATGCATGAGCTCTGGAGTATCCCTGTATTATTTCTGTAGTGTGTGTGTGTGTGTGTGTGTGTGTGTGTGTGTGTGTGTGTGTGTTTGTGTGTGTGTGTGTGTGTGTGTGTGTGTGTGTGTGTGTGTGCATATCTATCCATAGTTATGAGGGCCATTTTTGGTTCAATACCATCATTGTGAGGACATTTTGGCTGTTTTTATTTCAGGATATGGTTAGGGTTAGGCGTTTATTTGTGTTGGTTAACATTAGGGTAAGGTGCTCGGGGGAGTGTACTATGTCAATGCGTGTGTGTGTGTGTGTGTGTGTGTGTGTGTGTGTGTGTGTGTGTGTGTGTGTCTGTTTGTGTGTTAGTGTGCGTGTGTGTGTAACCTCACCTGCCAGGCTGTTGTAACACTCCAGCTCTGCGTTCTCCATGGCCCCCTTCTGCTCGTCCGTCAGGGTGCTGGACTTGCTGAAGGTCGGCAGGAGGGGGGACGGCGGCTTGGAGCCGGTGTCCGGGTCTCCCAGCACCCTGCACAGCCCCTTGATCTCCAGCAGAGCGCGGTGGTACTTGCCGATCGCCTCCCGGTACTTCTTATCCTTGTAGCACTGGGTGCCCTGGCACTTGAAGTCCAACGCGCGCCTCACGACGTCCGAGGGCTCGTTGTGAGACGGCTGCTTCCACATCGACCCACCATGATGCCTCTGCTGGAGCTGCTGCTGCTGGTGTCTGGCATCTTTGGTCCGGCTGCTGCTGCTGCTGCTGCTGCCGCTGCTGCTGCTGGGAGGCTGCGCGCACGGCTGGAGCCTCGGGGAGCCGCCGCCGCCGCTGCCGCTGTCGGCCCGGCTGCCTCTGCCGCCCTCCATCCTGCCGTCGTGCCCGGCCGGGATCGCGCTCATCTCGACGGGTATCACTGTGCGTTAGAATCCGAGCTGAGATCTCGCTGGAGGCTGCTTCACTGCATCCTCTCGGCCACAGAGTCGCGTCTTCGCCTCGCTGGTGTCGCAGCTACGTCTCCTCTGTGCGCAACCGTGAGCGATGCGCGCTGGAGCCTCTTCTCGTATTTGTGCCTGTGACGCGCCGATTGGTCGATAACCGCGCAGACGTCGCTCCCGCTGCGCTCATCCAGCAGGAAGAGCAGAGTTCAGATTTAATTATCTGTTTATTTGGAGATAATCTCATCGTCCGTCTGCACACGCTGTTCCATGTGAAAGGCTTGCTTTGATTTTATTTGTAGGGATCCAGAGAAAATAGTCCTGCCTCATTATTTCAATATATTCTGTGTTCCTGTGTTCCGTTATAATACAATTTCATCATTTAAAAAAAAACAGTCATAGTTGTTATCTATCTATCTATCTATCTATCTATCTATCTATCTATCTATCTATCTATCTATCTATCTATCTATCTATCTATCTGTCTGTCTGTCTGTCTGTCTGTCTGTCTGTCTGTCTGTCTGTCTGTCTGTCTCTCTATCCATCCATCCACCCACCCACCGATCCATCCATCCATCCATCCATCCATCCACCCACCCACCTACCTACCTACCTACATCTATGTATCTATCTATCTATCTATCTATCTATCTATCTATCTATCTATCTATCTATCTATCTATCTATCTATCTATCAATCATCCACCCACCCACCCGTCTGTCTGTCTGTCTGTCTGTCCATCCATCCATCCAGCCATCCACCCACCCACCCACCTACCTCTATCTATCTATCTATCTATCTATCTATCTATCTATCGCCTCCATTTAGATGAATGGAGATCATGTCCTTGTTGCTTACTGCTCAGCCACAACAGTCACACTCATGATGGGCTGTAGCCTCTAATGCAGCATGATGTCATTCACGTGTGTGCAGGGTCATAATGGTGAGACCAGTCAGTACTAGTCCGGGGTCGGGGGAGGCAGCCACGTGATGACTCAGGTCGCCCACTTTGCTCAGACACGACAGCTCCTCATTTTGACTGTTGTTTTATCAACATGGCTGAATGTGTGTGAGCTTGTTTACCCACCAGGCTCAGATCCATCTGTTCTGCCACACTCACAGGGCAGTGACCTCAGCTGTCTGGGTGTGTCTCTGGAATTTCAGCGCTCTGGAGCAAATGCTGCTCAAAACTAAAAGACCATGGAGCATGAGGGCTAGTTAATGTGACTGGTTGCATAATGCTGCGTCATTTCATTGGGTTCCAGATAGAGATTTGCTGTCAGGAAAGATGCCCATAAGCTCAAGTAAAACATTTCTTTATTACAATTCAGTTTAATGATTTCTATGAAATGAAAAGTATTGCCAAATTAGGTGCAAGAATTACCACTTGATTTAGTCAAAGACATTGTGAATGAAAATGTACGTGGTGAGAATAGTTAGAGGTACGGAGACCATTTACTTCAGTAAAAGTACAAATAGCAAAATGTAGATGTTCATTAAATGTAAAAGTAATGCATCAAAGTAATGATAAAAAAAGGTGTTTAATCAGTGACTAAAGTATTCAATGGAAAAATTTCCCCTGTGTGTATAATAATATTGTTAATATCATAACTTTTCTACGGATTCATTCTTGTACACACAGTTCAAATGTAAAATTAGGTGCAGATAAATTCTAAATATTTTAAACAGAGCTGCAATGAACGAATATATAAATTATTGACTAATATCTGTTTTCTTAATTAATCAGCCAATTAAGAAAATACATTCATAGATAATGAAAATATAATTGGTCCATTACATTTACCTATGGCCCACATTCACAATACTTGTTTTTCATTCAACCACATTTCTAAACTCAAAAAAATAAAAAATAAGAATATAATAAATATTGTATTATTATGTATTATTCTTTTTATAAACAAGTCTCCCTTGTGTCTTTTCTACTTCTAAATTTCCCACGGGATTAATAAAGTATCCATCTATCTATCTAACTATCTACTTTTATTTATAGAAATGTATTCACCATTAAGTAAACGTCATCAAACTGTGACCTAAAGCAGGAGCATCATGACGTCATCTTCGTGAGACGCTTTGTTGTCACCATGTCGGCGGTGGATTTCAGAGGTAGAGAAATCTGACTTTTAGTGTTTGTTAGGAATAATGTGACCGTTTTTTTTCACGTAATGATATCTAACAAGTTAATATGTTACGTGTTATATTTTAACCTTTAACATAAAACTGTTAAAAATTCCCCGTCGGTAGCTTCCAAGTGAGTGCTAAGCTAGAGGCTAACTTTAGCAACGATTAGCATCTTTGATTCAGTCCCAGAGAGCTCGGTTAGTTTTACAAACAAAATGAAGTCGTTATTAAATACAGTCATATCATTCATACTGACCGGTCCGCTTCTGTCATTGTTGGGTAGTTGGTCCTAACTGATGGTTAACTAGTCGTCAGTGGTGACTTGTCCGAGGTGAACAGAGAGAAAACAACTCAACGCTAACTCACATTCTATTTACAAACACTAACATGACATAACACATAAATAAATCAATAACCACTAATATCCAAACAAGCTAAATAAACCCTGGATGTTCGTTAAACCCTAATTTAAGCTGGTTTTTAATCCTGATTCCTCAAAGTCAGTCATACCTTCAAAATTTCCGGTTGTGATGATGATGATGTACAAACTGAACTTCCTCGAGTCCAGAGCATCACATTAACTTTGACGTTTGGTTTTGCAGACAACCTTCTGGGGATCTCCTGGGTGGACAGCGGCTGGGTGCCCATTCTCAATCCCGGCAATGTGCTGGACTATTTCTCTGAGAGGAGCAACCCCTTCTACGACCGAACCTGCAACAACGAGGTCGTGAAGATGCAGCGGCTCACTCTGGAACATCTAAAGTAAGTTCATCTTTTACATGTGTCATAAATACAAATAAAACAAGTAGTAAAGGCGGTAATCTGAGTACTGCATGTATTGCCAGCAAACAGCTGCTGATCAAGTTAAAAAAATACATATTCAGTCCAAAGTGCAGAGTGGTAATATGACATTTGAGAAACTAAAAGCAAATAATATTGTGTCTGTCGTTTTCAGTCAGATGGTGGGAGTGGAGTACATTCTTCTTCACGCTCAGGAGCCAATTCTTTACATAATCCGCAAACAGCAGAGGCAGTCGCCAACACAAGGTGAGCAGTGTAGCATCGGATTGAAGTGGAAATAAAGAATTAAACTGTGGCAAGTAGATGAGTCTGGGGACAACGGGCACGACAAATAAAAGAAGAAATTATGAAATGTAACATCGACTGAACAAATGAGTCCTTTCTATCAATATCCATCAACATGAATGAGGTCACTGTTAACAAAATAGTGAGTCTGGACAAGCACTACAACGATCTACAAAAATCCATGATTCGACTCAGACATCAGTTCTTTTAGGTCTTTAATGTCTGGAAGAGTTAACATTTACAACTGCTATTTCTGTTTGAATTAATGTCATTGATAGATTTGTGATTCTTCATTAATGACTGACAGAAAAATTAACAAATGTTCTGGTGAAAGATCTAACATCCTCCCCTGCTCTATGTTTTCATCCTCCAGTGATACCTTACTCTGACTACTACATCATAGCAGGAGTCGTGTATCAGGCCCCAGACCTGGGAACAGTGATCAGCTCCAGAGCGGTGAGGGTTTATAAAATGATCATATTAAGTATCCTTGGAAGAGGGAAGGAGAGGATACTGGTGTGTGTGTGGGATCGATTGTGGTTTTACTGTGAGTGACGTGAATTGTATTTCTTTTAGCTGTCAGCAGTCCATGGAATCCAGTCAGCGTTTGATGAAGCCATGTCATATTGCCGGTACCACCCGTCCAAAGGATACTGGTGGCACTTTAAGGACCAGGAGGAGCGAGGTGAAGATTCACCATTAAAACTATTTTTTAGTTTTGACATCTTTGTGGTTCTGCTATTGACAGAGGAATAGATTCTGTCACAGAATCACAGATTGAATCCAGAGCTATGACGACGCTCTGATGACACTAGTTGTAATTTTGGGATGATGACTTATTCCAAACTTTGATTGAAAAAATGCTTTATTACAGAAAAAAACAAACCTAAGTCAAAGAAGAAGGAGGAACAGAGTTCATTGTTTCAGAGGCACCGTGTAGACACACTCCTTTTGGATCTCAGGTCCAAATTCCCACCAACATTTTACCAGGTACAGTTACCCTGACTCTAAACAGCTGTTGATCATTCATCATAACGTGATGGGATCCAGGTAATAATTTGGTTTCCTTTGTGTAATTTCAGCCTAAGCCTGGTGAGAAGCCAATTCCAGGTATGATCCTAAAGTCCTTATAATGTGTATACTTCAATGCTTGTGTTTGGTTTTATTGTAGAAGTAGTCGTGATAGATTTCCAGTATCCACAATTTCCACGATTTTTCCCATAGAGATGTGTTGTTATGTTGCAGTTGAGGTGAAAAAGGAGCCTGAACCTCCTGCAGAAACTGTAAAACAAGAGGAGAGGGAACCGGCCACAAAGTCCTCCGCCACAGCTCCACCCAGCAAACCTCCTCCCGAGAAGAGAGCAAGGCTCCAGTGACGGCTCCACCATCATCGTACTGCGTGAAGATGGAGCAATCCAGTGAAACGTCCAATAGCGCAAGCTCCAAAAAAAGATGACGATTATTTCTGTTCCCTTTCGAAACTGGACGATGGTTTACCACTTCGCCCGTTTGATCAGTTTACAGCATACTGAGAAAGAACTGGCACAAAAAAAAAGTGTCAGTTGCTTCCCTCGGTGCCAGGACTACTTTTACTACTTCTACTTAACCTTAGTCTTGTATACTTGATAGGTTTGACGTCACAGACCATTCAGGCAGCTGCACTACAAACAGGGGGTGTACTGTTTGATGTCAGCAGGCGTTTCACAGTGGATGAGGTTTTATTGACGATAAGCTGATATCATTGGTGTCAGTTTACTGCTGACATCAGCTTAATGTTTCTGTTGTGGTGACTTCAGAGAACAGTTTAATTTCATTTTCTGCTTCCCAGCGAGATGTGTCACGATGCATCAGCTCATCTGAAAGACAAGAAGCTCCTTAAACATGTCGCCTCTATAATTGCAAATCCTTTCATCTGTTCTTGAGAGAAATATTCTACTTTCTTGTGTTTTTGTATTAAAATGAATCAGCTCTTGTAGCCTCGTGTGTTTAATTGATGAAAAGTATTTTTTTGCTGTGGATACATCTACCTCTGACTCTTTATGACACCTCATTACTCTGTTTGCAGATGGAAATAAAACCATTAAGTTTATTCCCTGCTCTTATCCCACTTTGGTACATGAGTAAACCAATCAAATGTGATCATTTTCAGTGGTGAAATGTAACCTTACTCCAACTACTGTGTATAAGTACAATTTAAAGGTACCTCTACTTTAACTATTTCCTGTTAATGCTACTTAAACTTGAACATGGATTGTCTTATTCAAATGTCTTTCACTGGAATTTGAGATTACCACAGAATTTTTTATTAGATTTATTTATTATATATATTCTTTTTGGTTTTACCCATATCTGTGAAGGTAACATTTACAATGGGAGGTTTTGTCCAGCAGGTGTCAACATTTGTTCACATTTGGTCCCGTCGTCCCAATATAACGTTATTTCCCACATCTGTTTATCACAGTTAAGTCAGTTGAGGTCAAACACGAACTTTAATAAATTTGTGTACATTATATACAATATGGAACACAGGTAAAACATATTTATAGATGAAGGAAGCAAGCTTAGTATACCGCAATTATTAATTAAACATTCAGTGTGTAAGATTTAGGTGAAAAGGATCTATTGGCAGAACTTGAATATAAAGTAATCCTAGGGATGTTTTTAATAATTACCTAAATTGTATGAATTGGTGTTTTCTTTACCCTACAATTGTCCCTTTGTATCTAAATACTTCATATTTACATCGGAAGTGGCTCCGCTCTACGAAGGCTGCCATGTTTTTTACAAGAGCTCAGACTCGACAAACTAAACACCTTTTGAGTTTTATTCAGCTGCATCATGAAACTTCACCACTAGATGTCACTAAATTCTACACTATGAACCTTTAATAACTGAGTTTTTCTCATTCCTTGTCGAATATGTAAATGTATTTGATTATATTTCTCTCATCACTAATAATACTTGTTTCTTTTTATTTAGTTTCACTTGTTTGTAAAATGTTTCCTTTATGTTGTGTAGATGTCCGAAATGAATGAACGCATGAACAGTCGCTCAGAGAAGATGTATTTTCACAAAGACACGGACACACAAATGAAATTGGGTGGATCATAATATCAATTTTTATGTTTTGTTTTTACATATATACATATAAATCATAGAATTAAAAGATATTCAAAGTTTTAACATCCTTTTAGTTGGATTACATTTTGTTCAACATCTTTCTGGGGGGAAATAAAACAGGATCTTTTTAGCCAAAAACAATATCAAATTTAATTTTTTTTATCATATCTTCTTTCAACAAAACCAAATTCCCACATTTACCCCACCATAATAAATGATCGATGGTATTTTATTTTCTCGCCGCTTCCTTGCTACCGTTTAGCGAAGCCGCGAAGAAGAAACGGCCTCTCGCAGGGCGTGGTGGGATAGCAGTCTCCTCGCTGGAGGACTGGAAACGCTGGCTGGCTGCAGAGAAGATGGCTGCACGGGGGATTTTCAGGCCAGTGTCTGGGAGCAGAGCGGCGTTTGTCACGTCCTCCGGCCGCTAGCCGAGCGTGTCAGCCCGGCCGCGTCGCCCGCTCGGTTCTCGTCGGAGCCGGGGATCGAACCACCATGGGGTCGCAGACCCTCCAGATCCTCAGGCAGGGGGTCTGGGCTTCGATCACAGGCGGGTGGTACTACGACCCGGACCAGAACACATTCGTCAACGCTCTGCACCTCTACACCTGGCTGTTCCTGCTATGCTTCCCCTTCACCCTCTACATGGTGAGCCTCGCTCTTCCTCCATCGCCTCGTTGTCTTCCATTCGTCGTTAACTGTCTTTATTTGTCCTCCCTCCCCCCCCCCCAACAAACCAACTGTCCGCTCCGTTAGCTGCCACCGGATACTTAACGGTCCTGCGTCTCTGTCTATTATCTGGAGCGATGCGAAGCGTCTCTGGAAACTAACGGGACTCGATCTTTTCAGAAACACAGCACCAACAGAACCCGGTGCTGGTCCGGTTCTCCAGGAGATGCGCCTCCTCCAGGTGCTCGGCAGGGAACAGACCCCCCCCCCCCCCTCTCTCGAATCGCCTGTTATTGTAAAAGTGCACCATCCATCAACTAGATTGGACCAGGGTGCTCTTTTCTGGAGATTCCCCGTGTTTACGGTTAAAATCCGTCTGGCTATTAGCAGGGGCACTGAGTTAATCATCCCCCCCCCCCCCCATCCACCTCTCCTCTGTTGTCTTCTTGTTTTGCTCCTGTCGCTTGTGATTTGTGCTTTTTACCAGTTTTGTGAAGGGGAAGCTGCCAGCTGTGGCTTCAGGAGCACAGCTGGCTGCAGGGGGACGGAAGTGAAGACTGAAGACATCACTGAGGAACCAAGTTTGTTCCCTACATTCGTCACGAGGGGCTTTTTTAGGTTCTGTTTGGTTTGTTTGCTCTCTAGAGGAGAAGCTCTGTGTTTACTTCTGTCCTCTAAACCGCCTGGAAAGGTCTACACACACAAACACACACACACAGAAACACACACAGATCACTGGCAGTCCACCTCTGCATGTGACTTGTGGCCCGGCTGTCTAAATCCAGATGTGCTCCACAGATGCCCCCTCTGTCCATGTCCCCATGCCGTTGTCTGCTCAGCACTTACTCACCTTCTATATTCGGAGGATGTCAGATGTTTCATATCGGTTTGTGGTTTCCGTTCTATTCCGGGAGTGGAATATGTTATGTCGGTCAGGTCTGTGGTTCATGTCGAGCCACAGGTTTAAAAAACTGCAGACAGATGCAGGGGAGAGGGGGGGGGGGGGGTGTCAAGGACAAGAGAGACGCAGCAGCTCAGACACCTTGTTGTGGGACACACAGATGCCCGGGGACAGCCTTTGTCCCTTTTTCTAAATGAGGCTGACAATCTGAAGGCAGCAGTTCTCACACGGCCGATCAGCAGTTTAAATAATTGGTGCAATAATGTGTTAAGCTGCAGGTTCGATTCCAGCAAAGCACTGGGGCAGCGGTTAGAGATTTAACTCATGATCAATTAATCTGCTGGCTACTGTTTTCATTCATGTGATTAATTGTTTGATCCTTGAAGCATTAAAACATTAGCCGAGGTAATGGTGAAGCTTTTTTAAATGTCTTCCCCCAAACGGCCAAAAACTCAGTTTAGATGACAAATAGGTTGATATCATACTGGCTGGAAGAAATTAGCTGCCATTCCTTATCTATACTGCTGATCCTGTGGTGGGGGGGGGAGCTGGACTCAATCCTAGCTGAAATTGTGCGAGTGTTTACTCTCACATTCACACCTCGGAACAATTAATCTAACCCCTGTGAGAGAACGTCCCTCACTGAGACATTAATCTGTCAACCTGTTGTCATTTGGGATAAATAAGTGAGTAAGAAGAACAGCCTTTTGAAACTGGGACACCAGGCAATCTATTTCCTAAATATGAATTACAGCCTAATAAACCCATCAATCTGTTCCCTCTACAATATCGTATATAAACAAATGTCCTCTTCTGTGTCTGATCCCAGGCCCTGCCGCCGACCATGGTGATCGTGGGAATCTACTGTGGTGTGATCGCTGCCATGTTCCTGCTGCTGAAGACGGTGAATTACCGCCTCCACCATGCCCTGGATGAGGGGGAGGTGGTGGAACACCAGGCCAAGGAGAGTCAGGGCAGCAGAGGCGGCACTGAGGGGGCTAATGATGGAGGCATCACTCGTCGGGAGGACAGCAACGGCCCGGGGTGAGTTCACGTCTTGTCTCACAGACCAATAGAGCATCTGATATCTAGAGACGTGGGACAAAGATCTCATCACCAGTGTGACTCAGCTGCTGAGACGATGAGGTATTCCGAGAAGACCGCGCTTCCTGATCAGTGATCTCATGGAGCGTGGTCACGGAGGGGAATCTAACAGTTAAAGGTTTTAATCTGGAGCTGAGGTCAAAGGTCATGTTGTCCGGTGGTGAAATGTCAAAAGAACACAGGCTGCGACCAGGAAAATCAATATGTTGCTTTAAAAAGCTTCAAGATGTGAGAAGTCCCGCGGAGCTGTAGCAGCAGCTGTAACGATGGTGACAGCCACTTGACTCAGGTTGGATCATGTAAACGTACTTTTCATGTAGTCGAAGGCATTTAGTTATTTACGTGTTAAAACACATTTCATATGGTTGAGTGTTGGTGTCGAGCATTGTTTTAAAATACGACACAAGATCCCCGTCTGCCTTCGACACTGACCGCTGTTCTCTGTAGATTGTTCTCTGCTAAGCAAACAAAAGCACTGTTTACATTCAGGGTTTCTCACCATAACACAAACTGCGTCTCTTCGAGGACCAACAGATGAATTTCCTTTTCCCACAAAGTATTCTCCGGCCTCTTGCTGTGCTTCATGAAGCGTTACCACCTCCTGTAAACCATCGGCAAGAATGTACATCGTGCTGCTCACGTTCTTTTTTTTTTTTTTTCTCCATAAAAAACAAACAAACACTGAGCCCACTCACAAAACATTGATCCAGTACACATCAAAAAATGAAATGTCCTTTTGTGTTGTAGGTGGGCTCTCGGCCCAAGATGCTATTGTTGTCTTTTATCTCTGTGTTAACTGTGTCCGTACCAGTGCGTGTGTAGACCCATTGATATGAGCTCAGACAATTACATGACACAACTTGCTTGAACTTTTTCCTGAACAGTTTCCTTTTATAGAGCAGATGATGCAATTGGGATTACTGGCATGGAGTAAATATATGTAAATGGTTTATTCATTGTATTAGAGTTATTCATCAGCTGGAAATGCTTGTGAAAATATGCTTTAAAAAGAGAAATATTTATATTCTGATTGGACGTCTCTGCTCAGTTGTCTTGATTTGTCTAAAATACTCTTAATGTACAAATACACATAATTCAATATGTGACCCATTTTTCATAAAAGACACATCAGTAGAAGGAGAATGTGCTAATGATACCTTTTTAATAATGATAATTCATGAGCACATTAGTATGATGGTCATGTTTAGTGTGCTCATTGCTTTGCTGGACTCAGCTGGCTCCTGTTTCAAAGAACTAAACTAAACAATATCTCAACATTGACAGCTGATGATAAATTATACAAGTTTAAAAAGTGATTCACATTGATCGTGTCATGTACTGTAACATATCACAAGGTCTGAAACAGGGCTGTAGCCCAACTCTGAATGCCAGTCTCTCTCTCTCTTTATTTTTTTTTATAGTTAAACTCTTTTTCAGAAGGAACAAAAGTCAGTGAGGTTGTTTCGTTTTACTGCCCAGGACTCGGAGAGGTGACTCATGAACACATTCCAGCGAGAGCGCTTAGCAGGACGCTGAGGGGAAAGGCAACAAGAAAAAATGAGAGCTCTCAACCACAGCAGCAGCTTTGCCCACACATCTGGAGTTACATTCCAGGTTGTTAGAGTTTACAGTGGAGCAGAGCTGAAGTCGATCAAGGTGTTTTAGGCCCCTCGTCCTATTGGTCCAGTCTCCTTTCCTCTGAGTTTCGTGATGTAATTCATTACTCGGGGCCGTTTGTGTTGTGGTTTGATCCATTACCAAACGTTTTTTTGGCAAAAGGAGATGATTTATAGACGATCCCTGGCAAGTCGTTTGTTTCAACATACCGACTGGTTAAACAAGCACGTCCAGGCTAAATATAGGCTCGGGGAGAAAAAAATCTAAATGGATGCTTACATCTGTTTTTTGGTCCTTCGCTTGAATTTCAATCTCCATATAAAGGATGTAAAATACAAGTATGTTTAATAAAGTTTCATGATGTGAATTTCCTTGAACTGAGAGTATCAGCGATCTGAGCAGGATGAACGTCACATGTTGCTCTGAACCAATCATTTATTAATTCAGATTTGAGGGAGTGAATGCACTGTGTCTGTGCTGCTAATACAAGTGTGTGTGTGTGTGTGTGTGTGTGTGTGTGTGTGTGTGTGTGTGTGTGTGTGTGTGTCTGTCCAGGGACCCTGGAGGGGGTATTGAGATGGCAGAGTTCATCAGGCAGGAGACTCCGCCAGTGGACTGCAGTTCCAGGAACTCCTATATCGGGATGGAGTCTAACCAGCAGGTAAGCAGAGCAGTGGTTTGCTGCAGCTTGCAAACTAAACTGGGCTGAATATAATATGATCCTGATTGAGACTCAACCACATCCCCATCCTTCTTTTTTAGACAGAGTAGGTAAATATACCTGAATATAATACAAGTACTCTGGTTCTTCTATTTAGAATAATATACAGCATGAAGCCCATTTAACCAAACAGTAAATCTTCTCTCTACAAAGTCAGTTCTGTGTTGTTTGTGTCCAAAATGTGTCGACCTGATAGCTGAATGGTGAAGGCCTGTATCACAGCGGGTCTCTGGTTCGACTCCCATTTACCTCATGTCATTCCCCTCCTCTCCCTGTCTCTCTCTACTGCCACCATTTAAGTATGGAGGTAACAACCTACTTCAGAGGTGCCCTGTGGAACGTCCTTGTAAACAAACAAAAGTCATGATCTACATCCAGTGTTACTCGACTTTAACCTGTGGCTCGATCCTTATTTAAGTGTGTTTACTTCCTCTTTTAACCCCTTTGCAAAGCTGATTTTGTTAAATGTTTTAACACTGTTAGCATCCATGTTTACTAGCAGCATTTTCGCCATTTCAACGCAGTGTTTTCCATTAATTATCTTGACCCTTGATCTCCAACTATGTGTTTTGCTCCATTTCATCACTGAGAAACTTTTCTGCAGTGTAGATTTTGCATCATCCTGTTGCCTGACAAACAAATGCTGATGGAGTGATTATTATCGATTAATCAGTTCTGTAATTTATCATGAGGAAGATATAAAACATAATTTGGTTTAGGCTTCAAGGTTTTAGGGCTTTATACATAAAACTGACTTTACGTAGCTAATTTATGTTTTTGCTTTTGAAAATAATAATCCATCTCAAGCTGAACTACGCCTGAATTATTCAAAACCTAAATCTGTTTGTGCCACTAGTTTATTCACACCATTGTTCTCCTTGTGTTACAAGGAATGATCAGTAAACAAGTGTGACACGCTCCAGGGAGCAGTGTTTTCAATCTGTCTCACAAACAAGCGTCACAGCCTGAGATCTGACCACGTTTCAACCGTCTCCATGTCGGTGCTTCCTGTTACACAAGCAAAGAGAAACTCAAGGAGTAAAAATCCAAGTTTAAGATGGTTTGAATTTGACCACAGAGGGAAAGAGCTGTTTGCGTGTTCGTGCATGTGTAGTTTCCTGACGGCAACTATCTCCTTTATATTATTCAAAGTTATTTATCCATATTTAACCCCTGAATCCTCGTGGGAGCTGTGTCTCTGTACTGCGTGTCCTTGAGTTGCTGCTCAGCCACCGTGCTCTGCTCAGCTGCTGTGTGCTCAGTAGGAATAGAAGCCAAAACGTTCCCCCTGTGATGACAGTGAAGAGGCGCCGGCTGCTGGGAAGCTGTTTCCTTAGACGATCACACACCGTGTCAGTTTCCTTCAGGAACATTTAGCTTCAGAAACGTTCTTTTTGACATCGAGACCAACTTTTTTTCAAATGATCACTGACTTGTGTTATCTTTTTTTTCTGATTTCAGATTGCGTCCAGCCATGGAAGAGCAACAGTTGCCAAAGGTAGTTTCTTCCCTCTCCCTGTTCTCTGTGTGTCTGTGAAACTAAAGTCAGTTCTTTTCACTGTCGGGATATAGTCCACGTCTTCTTTACAACCGTGTCATGTCTTCTCTGTTTTTGGTTTCAACACAACCTCGACTATGATCACCCTGCTGCCCAGGAGATGTAGTCTGACTCAGCGTTACTGTGACCTCCACAGTTGAGATAAGGCAGCTGTAGACAGGCACTGCTGACTGTGGGGGAAAACAAGTAATACACTGAAAGATGCAGCTTGGGAGTCGTTCTCCAGGAAATCTTTATTAGAGCAGCTCACTGAGAAGAAGACAATAGATGAACTTGTAGCTTTGCTTTGGGTCCATTGTAGTGGCTGCGTCATCTGAATAATTCAGTGAGTTTTCTAATTAGCTGGTGGTTGTGATGACAGGAAATGGTCTAGAATGGGACCAGGGCCCTGCTGGGCTTTAGCTTTTTCTAGTCAGACCGTCTGTCACCAACTCTAATGTGGTGTGACCACTCTGACCACTCGGGAAGGGTTTTAGGATAAATGATCCTCTTCTCATCTCAAATGTTATCTCATGCAGTCATCTGTACATTCAAGGAATCTGTTCAGAACTTCTCCCTGGTTGTTTCAGGTTTACAACTTTAGTCGCCTCTCACAACTAATACTTTTAGAATATTACAATATTTCTTTAATCCTTTTCATCCTCATTGCTTTCTTTCTATGTTTGCAGGAAAGACGTCAGATGACATTAGTTTGACTCTTGTTGAGAGCTGCAGTCATGATCATGGTAAACACACATGACGTTCACGTATAAGCAAAAAGCCTTTTTGTGTTTGTGGCATTTCAACACCCTCTGTATTGTTTCATTTCTTTGTCTCCATTCAGATCTGCTGTCCGATGCCAAGATGTACTGCCTTGTCCCCAACGACTCCTTCGCCTCCTTGCAGCCGTCCACCTCCCTGTGTCCTTCAGAGCTGTCCAGAGAGACGGCTGAAATCTGCAACTCTGCTGCTTATCACTTCAGCTTGTCACACTCCTCTTGTGACACGGAGCTGACCAGTCATGCATCCATGCAATCTCAGACCTTTAGGAAGGAGCTCCGTTCTCGGGGGCTGCCTCGGACCTCTAGCTCGGCGGGTTCTGCTTTCCCCGACCCGTGTCTACCAGATTTTGCTTTGTACCCTCCACCCAGAAGAGGTGGACTTGACCCTGTGTGTGAGCTGGAGACAGCCAGACCACACAGGTCAGTCGTGTGTGGCGAGGGGGCAGAGCAGATGTACCAACAGGACCCAGCTGTGCCCTCCACCTCTGGAATGGAGTGCTACAGGCACAAAGAACAATGCAGGGTTGCTCGCTCAGCCTCCAGGGAGGCAGGGGAAGGTACCTCAGGACTGTACCAGGTGGATGTAGGTGGTGGTAGGAAAGGCTCTGGGGGGGGAGGAAAGTCCCAGGGAGGGGAGCGTAGTGCTGACAGCCTCAGGAGCCTGAGTACTCGCAGTAGTGGCTCCACCGAGAGCTACTGCAGTGGTACAGACAGGGACACCAACAGCACCATCAGCAGTTTTCACAGTGAGCAGACCAGCTCTACACATGTGGAGAGCCTGCTCTCACTTTCAGGGGATGAACGTCTTCGGAATAGAGGAGAGGCTGTTTCTGCTCCTGCAGACGGCAGGACTACGAGCCTCGGCAGCCTTAGCTCTAGAGGTCTTAGCAGTCTTCCCTCTAGGGAGGCCAATAAAAACCCTCATGCCAATGAGCTGACCGCTAAACGACCAGCTGACACTCCGTCCTCTGCAACCCCGGAGCAGGTAGAACCTGGTCGGTGCCAGGAAGAGCCTGGCATCAGGACCTGTGCTGACGGCTCCACAGACGTACCTGCCACAGAGCAGGTGCAGGAGAAAGGAGACGCTCAACCACAGTCAGAAAACATTGTTCAGAGAACTTCTTCCCTGTCGACAGGGCGCAGTGGACGTCGGCGGACCGGCAAGAAAAGGGCAAGCAGCTTCGATGCCAGTCGTCACCGGGACTACATGTCTTTACGCGGCATGGCCAAGCCTTGTAGTGCTGTGTTTACTGGGGGTGGAGAGGGGGACTCCAGTGATCAGAGTGAACTCAGCTGTGCCTCCAGTCTCCACTCCACCCACCACCTAAGCACAGACAGCTCATCTAGTACCACGTCCCGCTCCTGCCACTCCCCAGAGGGCCGCTACCGGGCCCTGAAAGCCAGGCACACTGCAGCCGGTGCGGCCTCCTCCTCCTCCTCCGCGGTAAAAGCTGCGGCAGGATCCGAGGCGGGAGCTCGAACCGGAGGGAAGCGGCGCCCCTCACGTCGTACCCCCAGCACAGGCAGTGCCAAAACGCACGCCAGAGTGTTGAGTTTGGACAGTGGTACGGCTGCCTGCCTTAACGATCCCAGTCGCCTTGGAGCTCCAGCCGGGCCTCGGCCCCTCACCACCTCCAAGTCGGACCTGGAAGCCAAAGAAGGGGAAGTCCTCGATGCAGCCTCCCTGCTGGGCCGGGCCTCCCAGCTGGAGTCGGTGACCCGCTCCAGAAACAGTCTGCCCAACCAGGCGGCTTTCCCCGAGCCTCAGGATGCCTCTGCTGCTTCCCTGCGGGGTACGTACCACACACAGCGCCTCAACATGCTGTACACATCCCAATCTGTCCGGTTTACAACTCGTGTTTGATGACTGGTCTACATTCTGTGTTGTCAGAGGAATGGTTGTGTTCAACCCTGTCGACATTCAAAGGTACAGGTTGGTTCAATATGACGGTGATCCATTCTGTGAATCATCAGAAGAACTAAAGGGTTGATCTGGTTAATTAAAAACGACAGGGAACATTAGTTTGTTTTGAAATGTTCTGCTTGTTTTTTTCAGATTTGGATTGTGTAATTACAAACTGAATGATGCTTTGAATGTGTATTGAACTATCATGTGCTTTAAAACCATATATAATCTCACTTTACTAAATAGCCGCTCTCTGGCCCAACCTGGAGAGAAATGATAGAATTGATCAAATTGAGACAAGTTTGTGTGAACTCTGCATACTTGTGTGTGTCTGTGTGTGTGTGTGTGTGTGTGTGTGTGTGTGTGTGCAGTGTTGTCTGCCTCACTTATTCAGTGTAACCATGGTGAGTTTCCATGGAGTGACAGTCCTGACCCAGGCGTAGTGTTCCCTGCACAGATCACTATTAGCATGATGGCACAGTGTGTGCTTTGTGCTGAGGTAACACAAACAGCAGCTCTCTTATTAGAGTCATACACACATTCATTCCCTCCCCTGCATCCATCAAACTCCCTGGATGATAAGTGGTATGTTTTACTGAGGCTTCTGTGTGTTGTGAAGATATTTTATGATGTTGACACTTATTGCTTCTTGGGTATCTAGAGTTGACACCACCTTGGACATACAGGGGTAGAGGCAGGACGCTGTGTGCACGTGACAACTCCTGAAACGTCTCATAGTTAGTAATGGGTTCTCCTTGGATCCCTGCTATCTGGCTCCCGCACCATTTTTCTTTTTATTAACCTGGGTCAAACATTAGGCTGCGTTCACATTCACAGAAGGGGAAGGACATTACAATCTAGCACAGCTTAGTTATCTTGACTTGAAGTCGACAGTTTTGCACTTTAGTCTCACTTGTTGACGTGCACACACGAGGCCACGTTCACTAAATTTAACCAGAGTTACCTCACTCTAGCTTCAGCCTGCTAAATCATTTTGCAGCCACTAATAGTCTATTTGAGGATGTCACACGTGAACCTTTTAATAGTTTAACAAGAACTAACTTGACTGTGTCTCACCAGCAGACATGCCCCCCCCCCCCCCCTCTGCTCACGGACCGACTCCAGCAGCTCTTCCCCCTCAGGCTGCTAATGTCATTACAGTAACTTCAGCTTCACACCAGCCATGGTGGCCGCAAGTCACAGCCATGGTATTATAATAAGTAATGTGGTGTAAAAAGAGGTAGAGAGGAGTCATGTCGTCAGTATTCAGTTGAGTCAGACTGTGTAGATCTGTTGAAAGTTTGAAACATTAGATAACAGCCACAGAGGTCACATCAGACCAAGTAAGGCTGTGGCAGCAAAACCCTGAGTACAGTGAGTTGAGCAAGATTCACAAAGTTTGTTTGCTTCTGAAATCAACTTTTTATTTGTTTGAAGAACAATGCATTGTTTTTTTCCTTTCCACTGTTACATTAGGACCAAGGAAAAGGGGGAAAGAAATTGCGATTTTCAGAAATAAAGTTGTAACCATTGTAGCACAATATCACAAGAAAAGAAGTCTTGATGTCTACAAGAGTAAAGTTATAAGTTATAAGTCTTAATTTTAAGCTACTTATTAGAGAAGATAAGCCTTTTGCCTGTGTTCAAATAACAACATCTTTAAAGCTGCTGACTCAGAAGAATCTTGTTGGGATATTCAATTTGCTTTTATCCGAGGTCAACTTGGAGGGCGCTGTTGAGCAGATGTGCTACTCCATCTATAGGGGGTTCCTCTGTTTGATTGTAAGAGCAGGAGTACGATATGCAACAACACGGTGGGGGGGGGGCTGGTATCGTGGATGTCGTGTCTCAACCACTGGACCACCGGTACACCATGTTTCTGTCAGTCATGTTGTCTTATCTCTTAAAAGGTTGAAACTCTCCATTAAGTTTGTTTGAAGTTCAAGCAGCAGATTTTGTGATCGTTGTTTCCTTGTGTATGAAATGTATCTGACCCCCGAGCATAACGTGGGATCATCACATCCTACCCCCCGGCATTAAGTTCTCATAGACAGGAAACGTTCCAAGCTGACTGGCCCATGATGTGTCTCACCATAACAGCCCCAGGGAGCGAGGAGACGGTCATATTTCGCCGTGAGCGTAGCACGTTCCGGCGGCAGGCAGTGCGGCGGCGGCACAACGCAGGGAGTAACCCCACCCCACCCACCTCTCTCATTGGATCTCCTCTCAGGTACGCCGTGCATGGGGCAGGGAGTCGTTTCTGTGGCTGTGTCGCCTGGCATGAGCATGCTGCCAGGTGGCGCTCTCTCCCTCCTCTCATCAAAACCCCGTTTGCGTCTTCCGCTGTGCATGACCTCAAGCAAACCGTCCTCTGTCCCTGGACGGTTGTCTCCTCTCCTCTCTGCATGTGATGTCCTTGGTCCTCCTTTTCTCAAGACCTCTTTTCATCCTGTTATCAGTCCACCTCGATCTTTCCTTTTCCACGGGCGGGGCATGGATCAAAGAACGGAGTCCTCAGAAACTCACTAATCCACTTGTCTGACAAAGCGTCTCCTCTCAGAGCCGTGCACGATTCGTCCAGTAACACAGACGTCACGCTCTATCAAATTACTTTGCTCTTCTCTTTGCAAACTTTTCAAAGAGAGGGGATGAAGAGGATATTGATCATTTTAAAGATCAAAGGCCTGCAGACATAGAGGTCTTACTGTGTTCTTGTTATTCTGAGAGTGCGTGGTTGCTTTTCAGTTGATTTTTGGTGCCTGTTTCTCAACACCAATTTTGCACAAGTTCAAAATTATAACTTAAAGGAGAAAGATCCATTCGATTTCTCCTTATTTTTCTTTTGACATCTATTTATTACGATTTATAAGCCTTTTTTTTCTCTCGATCGTTCTAATGATTTGTAAATTCTTAATTAAGTGCAGTTCGGCCTTTTAGTCCTTTTCCTAAATTAACTTTGGTTTAATCTCTACTGTTGCAAAGGACAGTGACCTGACGGGCATGAGGTCCACGCTGAGGAGAACCTCCAATGCTCAGTCACTCCTGAGGTGGCAGCCTAATTAGAGAGAGACCGTGTTGTAACTAGGAGACAGCTTGGAGTTTTATAAAAAAAAACTAAAAAAAAACTTTATATTTAAGCCGTGTAAAGTGACAATACTGGATATGTGTGTTTCTCTGGTCTCGTGCTGTGGGTGTGTCTCTGGTTCCTCTCAGGTCTTTATAACTCCTCCTCTTCTGTTGTACACCTGCCAGCAGCAGATTCCCCTCCGGCCAAGGTGTCGTCATCTCCTGCATGAGTCTCACACGGACACACATTCAATCCAGAGCCCTGAAAAAAATGTTTAGGAAGTAAAAAGTAAAACCACGCAGCCGGCCAGAGGTCAGGAAACTCGCTCCCTCTCCCTCTGCCTCTGATCTCTTCCTCTTCCCCCGTCCCTTCACTCCCTTTACTGACTTTCACCCTTTTATTGGAGCACCGGGCACCTCGTGCTGCGTCACATGGTTTTCCAATGTTCCACCGCTCAAAATACACTTCTGACAATCATTTTTAAAGAGGAAAGGAAATGAAGAGAGTCCTCTTAATGCCCTGATCCAGTCGTGATGGAATTTATCAGCATCATTGAGGATTAGTGTCATGTAAAAGTTAAGAGGCCGTGTGCTCTGGGTAGATTTTATTCCTTTGGACACGTTCTTATCAAAAGCATGAAGAGCTAAGTCACTTTTCACTGCTTTAAATCCATGTGCAGCTTTTAGAAGAACTGGAAAAAAGCTTATCAGGCATTTCATGTACAGGCTTTTTCTCTCAGTGTCACAGTTCTCCTCCATGCCTCTTGCCATCGTGGAGTCAGTCTGTGTAGAAATAAGAGGAGCCTTAACCTGTTGATATGAGCCTTTCACAGACTTCAGAGTTTATGTTTGCTGATATGCACCAATATGAAAACTTTTTTTTACAGAATAAATAATGCAAAAAAGATAAGCATTCATATTTTAAGTGTAAACTAATATTTACTTAGTTCAAGTTTCATATATATTAGGTTTTATTTGTGTTTTCTTATTATTTGAAGTTGTCTCTAACAAACTTTATGGACAAACTGTAAAATGGTTTGATAACCACATCTCAGGAATCATTGCCAATATTTAACAATATATATTAGCTTCTATATCTGTATCTGAAATTTGGACTCCTCATTGGTATCATCATCGATGCAAATCACATGAATGTGACAAGATAGTTGATTTGCTGTAGAGGTCTAAAGGAATTGAGCCATAATGTCTGTTAAATCTCAAAGAATTAAAAGAAGTAAGAAATGAGGAGACTAGAGTCAGTGTCACTCTACGGAGTGGGGGGGGCTCCATCATGGCAACCAGCGTGTGCATCAAACCCCTCTATTGTGGAATCACCTCATCTCCCTCATGTGATGATGATGTATATCAACAGTGCCCTCCTCCCCCCCCCGCCGTCCACCACTTCTCATTTCCTCCCCTTCTCCCTTCTCCTCCCACAGTCTTCAGGAGGCCCTCAGCCAGGCCTCCCAGCCTTCTACTTCCCAGGTGAAAAGTCAGCCATCCAGAACCCCGTCCCAGGTGACCGTGCTGAGCACAAGCGCCTCCCTGCTGGCCAGGAATGGAAGCGCGCACCTGGAGGGTTCTCAGGACAAGGCCTCAACCGTTGGCGCGACCAGCTTGCAGGAGGACTTTGGTAGGGAACGTTGAGATGAAGGAGTTTCTCACAGACGAGTGCTGCACCAGGAGTTTGTGCACATGGCAGATCTGAGTGTCTCATCAAGTGTTTACCAAGGAGGTTGTGTTTACACCCCTGGCTGTTTGCTGGTTGGTTGGTTTATTTGTTTGTCAGCAGGATTTCACAATAACGTCTTGAAGTGATTGTCTCGAAGCTCGGCAGAAAGAAAGAAAAGAAAAACCCTTTTGGCGTTTGTGAGATCGACCTTTTTTGATATTCTTACGGATTTCCCAGGGACTACTGAATGCATCCTGATGAAAACAATCAGAGATATTTAGATTACGTGTTTATTTGTATGAAATTTGGTGCAGCGTGATTGAATGTAACGGTGTTTAAGCGATGAGCCGGTGGCTTGGAGGGTCTCCCTTGCAGAGAGCCGCTCACAGATTCACGTACACGAGCTCTGGACTGTTGCTGTGAGTCGAAGCCCGATGCACAATTACCTCTGCTCCATTTATATCTCTGTCTGTGATATTGTGTCTGCAGCCGGCACTTGACCTGCCTGGGATGTGGATTTCACCGTTTGATCACAGCTCTCCCTGCTCACAGTGCTGCTGACACCGCAGAGTCCATTGCTGCCGATGCATAAACATGTTTTGCTGACATCCCTCAACACGTTTAGTGCAAAAAAAAATCTGAGTTTGGTTGGAGCTGTGCGATGCCCTTCATGTGAACCAGTGGTAGACGGATTACCACACTTACTCACAATCTGACCTGGAGCCGAGTCTGGTTCTGAGACACTTGGTGGTCGGTGGGTTCTGTGCTCGTGATCCCCGAGCGTGAGGAACTCGTCTCTATCTGAATATGATTTAACTTCTCTGGCAGAGTCTTTATTTTCATGCACTGCTGACGTCCATTTGATTATGAGAACACTGGTCTGCGGCTGCATCTTAAGAAAATATTTTCCGTTTGTAGCTTTCTCCTACATTGCACAATGAATCATCTCTTATTAAATACCCCGAAATAAATAAACACTCTTAAGTTCTTTCTCTTTATTGAGCAGTTCTCCTTAGAAACACGAAACATATGGGACCAATCCTTCATTCCCTTAGATGACAAATGAGGAAAATGTACCAGAACAGGATTTTCTTTTAAAGAGAAACTCTGGATAATGTTTGTTCAATTTCTTCCTGACTTCTGTAATTTCAGACTGCACAATATTTTTGAGTCATACTTGGCTGTGTGACATATTGCCAATTAGCTTGTCGTTCATTTGAAAACAGTTTTTCATTCTTTTTCTTCTTTTCCCGTCATTTTTAATAGTGGAGCTATTAAAGAAACAAAACACATAAAGAGTTGGATGGAATCAAGGTTACATGGACCTGAGTGGTCTCTTATATCTCCTACATACATCAAGTGGGAGGATTAATGCAATAAGGGGAGTTCTATTCGTCGAGGCACAGCTTGTCATATCAGGTCACTAATTCTTCTCATGAGCTGTGAGATACTTTCTGAGGGAATTATGAAGGCCCCATTGAAATATAGCCGGTTCTATTTGAGTGGTTGTGCCTTTGTGTACTTCATAGGGTCAAGCTGATCACAGGATAGAGTGAAATGCATCCACATAATCAGCAACAAACCTGATTGCTCCTCCAGTGGAGCAGGAAATGACTGACTTGCTTATAGTCTCTTTGGGAGAGGGCCCATTCACTCCATAATCCCATTGGCTCAGGTGAACACAATGTGTCCAAAGAAAACTATTACATCTAGTTTAATGAAATGATTGTGATTCCAGTGAACTGACTGTGCTTCTCTGTCTTCTGTCGTGTTGTTCCAGGAAAACTCACTCCCTCTTTATATGAGGCTGGTGGATGTGACTTGTCCCTGGTCAATTTTGAACCTGCAACCAGACGAGCCTCCAATAACCTATGGTTAGTGTCAATTCATCGGATTTATTTAATGGTTTTTTTAGCTCATAAAATTTACTTTGTTCTCTTTTTTAATAAGCCAATCGTTAAATCTTCTCTCAACCCACATAAAACACCTATAACAGTCATGTGAATTGTGGTTTACATAAAAATATTTTTAATTATGAAGTATTTGTTTGTCATTTGCTGCTTTCTTTGTCTCATGTGACAGGAAACCAATATGTGTGGGTGTTCAATTGTTGTTTTCAAAAGATATCACCTGAACTGTAACAGCAGGATTTGCATTATTTCAAATGTTACTTTATATATCTAGTGAATAATCTGTTAATCTAGAAAACAATTATCAGAAAAACTGATTAATTCAGTTTTGCAGGCCTAAACCTCACATGCTATTTTTATGTAGATGACACAGAGCTGTGCCTCATGTTGAGAACAGAGAATCCAAATAGCAATAAAAACATTCTCCAGTTATTGAGAATAAAACTGAGATGCTCGTCCTCTCTTTTAATTTAATTTGGATACAAGAGATATGTCGTCTTTAATTCAGTTTTGAGGATTAATTACATTTTGGCTACTTCCCCGTTAAATTGACAGATTAATATCTTTTAAGGATTTGGAGATCATAATAGGTTCCAAGATTCTGATGCTCGCTCATCATTTTTTAATTAAACTTACTCGATAAAACAAATCTAAAATTATATCAATTTACAAACCAAATTTCTCACCTTTCTCTTTCTTGGTTTTGTCCCATTAAGAACATAATGTTTTCCATTCGGTTTATGACATGCCTGTGAGGAAAACAATTTAATTGTAAAATATCATAATTGTTCAGTAGAAAAGCGAGAAAATGACTTATTGACAATTTAGTTTCAGGTTGCCTGGATCTAGATGATGATTTAATACTGTAATCGCAGCCGATGCTTTTCTCTAATCAGTGTTCTCATGTTGTCTGATGCAGGGACACCGACTCCCACCTCTCCAGTTCTACCTCAGTTCGCTTCTACCCTCATGACCTGGTGAGTACCCAACCTGTGTGTGTGTGTGTGTGTGTGTGTGTGTGTGTGTGTGTGTGTGTGTGTGTGTGTGTGTGTGTGTGTGTGTGTGTGTGTGTGTGTGTGTGTGTGTGTGTGTGTGTGTGTGTGTGTGTGTGTGTGTGTGTGTGTGTGTGTCTCTGTGTGTGTGTCACAGAGCTAGATTTGCGGAGGAGTACAGACAGAAACAGTTCAAAAGCAAACCATGTCTGCTTTACATATTTCTACATATTATTGTTGGCATTAACACTCGTCAGTATGAGCTGTTGTTGTGTTATCCCTTTTCTTTCCATTTCTTCAGGCCCAAAACAAATCATATTTCACCAGTTTTCACAAGTCATTAAAAAAAACGAGGCCAGCATCTATATGTTCATCTGGTTTTGGTTCCATATATGAACCGGAAAAATGTCTTCGATCATCTGATTCCGGCTGTTAGTTATTTTTGTGATGAGAATCCAGATGGCTGTGAGTGGGGGTGGGGGGGCAGCGGTCCAGTCTTTATTCTGTGAACATACCAAATCAAACCTAATACGAAATAAATATTGAATGCTTACATTTCTTTGGTTTTATTGACTTTTTTTTTATGGCTCAAATCTTATGACTACTGTTGTTATTAATAAATCATGTGTGTTGAAGAGCTTAGAGTCGAGTGATGAACCAGCTGACTAACCCTGAGACAGATTTCCCTCCCTCAGATCCGTCTGAACCGTCTGCTGACCATGGACCCAGAGCTGCTGGAGCAGCAGGACGGAGACCTGAGCCCGGAGCTCCAGGACGCTCCGCTGGCACAGGACGACCCTGTCGCCTCCTCGGCTGCCGGCAAAGTCCGGCAGTACTACCGCTTGTGGCTTCTCCCGTACCTGTGGGTCGGCCTGCACTTCGACCGACTCACACTGCTGGCACTGTTCGACAGGTAAGACTCCTTCTGGTCTTATTTCAATAGGTGTTAACGAGACACAAGGCACCTTTATGCTTTGTGTCCGGATGTAGCACCAAGTGAAAACTGCCTCTGTCTGTCAATCTTGATCATAGATGTTAAAATGAGGTCAAAATATAAAAGGGTTTAACATGTCATTGTAAAAACAGCTGCTGCATAAGTGTACGTGCTCGCTGTGTTTGATCTCTGTGTTTATGCATATGACAAAAACTGCGAGATGCCATCTTGCTCAAAACTAGAATTGCACTCATTAGAATGCATAACTCAGCAAAGACCTAACAGTCCGTTAAATTCAATCAAGCTGCAACAAATTGGACAAATTCATAAATCAGTCCAAATATATGCCAGATTTTTTTGGGGGAAATCAGTGAAATGTAAAATAATGCACCATTTCTCGATGTTGAAGAAAGTGGAGGAAAGAAATCTTGGATTAGCTCTTTTGTTTCCTGTTTTCCAAATTGGATTGGGTTCCTCTTTGCTCCACCCCCCATCCTTCCACCAAATCTCATGGAAATCTGTTCAGTATTTTTACATAATCCATTAGACAAACAAACAAACAAACAAACAAATCAACCAACCAACAATGAGATGATGAAAAATATAATCTCCTTGGCTGAAGATAAAATGCTCCACAACAATAGCTACGAACATTTAATATAATAAATACCAGCATAAGTAAAAGTGTTTGATGAAGATAAATTTGGAGATGAGACCCTATCCCCCCCCCCCCAGTCTGTTATTTAGACTAATAACACAGGTGTAACTACTCATTAGAATTCTGCCCAGCACAGCATTAACCATTTATGTAATCAGGTCAGTCCCATTGAAATCCAGGACAGACGGAGATCTCTGCAGCACAGACACAGACACAGACACATAAGCAGCAACATACAGCTGGAGCAGCAAATTCCTAAAAGATTAGCCAATCACTTTTTGAAACCCTTGAATGTCAACATCTCCCTGCAGGCCGTTCAGTGCAGAGGTGGAGGCGATCGTTAATAGTTAATAGAAATCCCTGTTTGGATTATACTAACCCTTCCTCCGTCTACATTTAGGGCAATTTATGAGCATTTGAAAAGTACAAGCTATTGCTTTGATAACGCTCTTTCTTATATGACTAACGTTTATATATATTTATGGCAGTAAGGGTCATGATATGCAAACGTTTGCCTTGAAAGAGACAAATGAGGCTCAGTACAGACCTGGTAATCATGTCCGACCACATGAGGACAACTCTGATTACGTGGAATTCGTCCTGACTGCGTCTCATGTGACCACTTGTGTTCAGATCTTACTTCCCCAGCCCTACATGCAAATACACATACATTTCATTTGTATTTGCAAACACCAAACAATGTGGGTTTTGTTTTATCCAGTTTGAGTTTAGTGATGCGTTTGTGTGTCTGTGTGAGAGGGAGAGAGCAGAACCAGACCAGTTTTGTAAAATGGATGGAAAATGAACATGTGCTGGTCGGGGTTGATATTTTTTGCGTTGTCAACAGTAATTTGATTTCTGGGAAACACTGTAAAAACAATAAATGTTTCATATTTACTATTATTAAAGCATATTTTCTCTGGAACAGTCCGTGTAGCTGCAGTAAAGCGGCTGCTCAAGACTCATGCAGCTCATTAACCAACATTACGAAACCCTTATCTCTCCTCAAACCACTGACGGGAACATTGGTGTCATTTTTCAGTCTGGCTCATAATTCGAGAATCAGCTCGACTTTGTTTTTTTTAGTTCTGTTGCTGACGTACAATCATTCCTCTTATGAAGGAATTTGTAAACCTTGGGTGTTCATCTCTTGCAGACGTGGTCACTGGGATCTCTCTCTCTGTCGGAGTCAGTCTCTTAGTTTGCTTTGTCTCTCATGCGTCTCGTTCAAAATGCAGCTGCAAGGCGTCTGTCTGGCACCGAGAAGAAAGACCACGTCTGCAGTAGAGACCCAATTGATTTTAAGATTCTGCGCTGGTTGGTGTCAGCTTCCAGCTCAGACCTCTGGACCTGGATCAGTTCCTGTTCCACCATCCGGCCCCTCAGGCACACTGACCAATCACTTCCTGCTCCCAGTGGAAACCCAAGAACCACTGTCTGATCATTTTAAATGCCCCCCCCCGACTCAAGTTGTCTAAATCAATCCACTTTTATTGACATTTTTAAATCCAGTCTTAATTTCGGATCTAACTTGGGAGTGAGCGTTAAGGAAATTGAGCCTTATCCTTAAGATGTGATTGGCTCTGCGGCTGTGGAGGAGGTAGAGCGGGTCGTCCACTAACCAGAAAGCCGGTGGTTCTTTCTCCTTCTGCTCCAATCTGCATGCAGAAACATTCTCGGGCAAGATACAAGAATTCCCGAAGGCTGTCCTGACAGTGTGTGAATTATATGAAACTTATAGAATGGCTGTATGAATGTGTGTGTAGGTTAGTGAAGGTGACATTTCTATCATTAGAAAATCACTATAAAAAAAATGCTCTTCTCGACTGCTGTTGCAGGAACCGTGAGGTCCTGGAGAACGTGCTGGCCGTGGTCCTGGCCGTCCTGGTGGCCTTCCTGGGGTCGGTGCTGCTGGTCCACGGCTTCTTCACGGACATCTGGGTCTTTCAGTTCTGCCTTGTCATTGCCAGTTGCCAGTATTCCTTACTAAAGGTGAATATTTATACAAACTGCACGACTTCAATCAAACATGACGTCAGAAGTGACACAAAGAAGCATTGTTTGTTGATTTATTTTTTCATTCTGCATTCCGAATCACATGATATTGTTTTTTTGGCAAAAGTTTGCTGTGCCTTTAAGGGAATTCCTGATGTTCAGAAATTCTTTAATGCTTCCCTTCCTTTTGAAGTGTGTTTACAAAAAGAAGTAATCCAGTTCTCTGGTTCTTGTTTGTTGACAGAGTGTCCAGCCAGACTCCTCTTCCCCTCGACATGTAAGTAAAACAACTTGTGTCCACATCTTGGTTTGTTTGGGGCTTAAATTCCTGGAGAGTTCACACTGTGAACAACCTGCAAAAAACTGTGTCTGTGGAGAATTTGACCTTTACACTCATAGCAGTAAACAGATAGAGTCAATCTCCTTCCATGTCTAATGTGACCAGTGGTTGTTTGAATCCTTCTCTGTTGTGGTTCTTGAGAGTGAAGCTGCTTTCCCCCTGTGGCTCTGAGCGGCTCCTCCCTCCCTCTCGTCAGCCGCTCTGAAACAGCGTCTTTTATTAATGCAGCTTCGACTCCGCTGCAGGCACGAGCTTTAAATAGCCGGCCAGAGTTCAGACCACAGCTCTCTCTCCCTCTCCCTCTCACTCTGTTTGTATCCACCCCTCTCCTCCTCTCCTTCCACCACTCTCCCCGTCATCCCCCACCCCCTCCCTATCTACTTCACCTCATCTCAACTCCAAGTTTTCGCCTTTTCTCTTTCCCGATGTTGTTGACACATCTTGAGAGATCCCGGCCTATTTAATCTGATTGTTGGTGCGTAAAGTGTTGGTGGAAAAAGCAGGTCAGCTCGCGGCCTCCTGGGCTGAGGAGTGTTCTTCATCTCTTAACAAACCTCCGACTCAATCCTCTACCTCTGTAAACCTGTGTCACTGTCTGAAGGCTTCATGTGACACTGATACTACTGAATAGTGTCTTATTAGAATGATCATTTTAATGGATGATGTCGTAAAATATGATTTGTTCTAAGTGAGGTCAGATATTTTTACTACCGCAGCGTTTGCTGGCTCCTCTGAGAGTTTTTAACTTTAATATTCAGGGTTCCTGTGCTGAATACTGAGCCGTACTGGTCCACAAAGAGAGAGTCCAGCTTGTGTAACAAACCACTTACAGCATCATACCCTTCTCCCTGCAGGGTCATAATCGTATCATAGCGTACAGCCGGCCTGTCTACTTCTGCCTGTGCTGTGGCCTCATCTGGCTTCTCCACTACGGCAGCCTGAGGACCACCTCATCCAGGATCAGCCTGTACGGAGTCGCCATCACCAGCTCCCTGGTGCTCGCCTCGGCCCGGGACCTCTTCATAGGTGAGACAGCAGCCGTCTTCCCCTGCCATCGCTTTTTGCAGTGATATTACATATAGTCACATTATTTATCTGTATGGCACTTTTTCAAAAAACATGCCAAATACCATATAGATGACCAGGAACAGAAAGAAAGACAAAGCACATCCTTGCACATGCGTATTTTCGACAAGAGTTTCTATTCATTGTCAGTTGAGTCAACAAGTAGTTTGTGTTTTCACCTGTGTCGGTTGTTATTGTGTCAGTGTTGGAATCCACTTTTGTTCCCATGTATATGAAGAGAATAAGAAGTAAAAATAAGTTATTTGCGTTGCAATACAAACACCAACAGGAAGACTGTTGCAGAGTTTGGGGACCGACAGTAAATCAACAATCTCTTAAATACATTTCTCCTAAATTTGTCCAAGACAGAGATGGATGGAAATGTTTTCTACTATTTAACAGAAACAGAAATGTGCTCGTTTTTAATTTACAAAATAATCGAAAGCAGGATTGCATCACACCTACGTCTCAGCTGGAGAATCAATAAACGGTTGAACATTGCTCTTAAAACATGAGAATTCACTTCTTTCGCTTGAATTCCTTTCACAAGTAGATTGTCTCATCACCAGAGACACATCGAGTTCTGGTTGCAGGATGAGTTGAGCAGGTTGCCGTGAGCCAGAAGTGATAATTCTGTTTGAGCCACATTCTCCAAATGCAATGTTTATTTGTTCAGAGGATATTATCCCCACGTTTCATCAAACCACAATCAGGAGCAGTTCTTGCAGTTGCCCCTCGGAGATGCAGCTGTGCACCGATATTACCCAATAACGTTTGTGGCTCCGAGTCAAAGAGACGCAGAACAATAAACACCAAGTCGCCGACGTCTGTTTAATCTCAAACCTGATGTCTGGATAATTAAAAAATCCAATATAAAATGCATTTAAACTCTCCGCTGTTGGATTCTCATCACACTGTCCCCTTGTGTTTGTGGTCCTGCAGTTTTCACTCTGTGTTTTCCCATCATCTTCTTCGTGGGGCTGCTGCCGCAAGTCAACACGTTCGTCATGTACCTGTTCGAGCAGCTGGACATCCACGTGTTCGGGGGCAACGGTGAGCCACTTGTAGATGATCAATTTCTCAACAGCGTGGGGGGGGGGGACTCTGACCTCTGCGGCACCAAACAGAGACTCATAGACACTGTCACGCCTGATATGCTTTGAAATGTTTGAACGTGCTGATTTGCATTCTGCCTGGCCTGCTGCCCGTCAGGTTCACTGGTCTCACTGCTGACTCCCTCTCTGTGCCCCCCACCCCCCCCCGCAGCCTCCACCAGCCTCCTGTCGGCGCTGTACAGCATCCTGCGCAGCGTCGTCACCGTCGCGCTGCTCTACGGCTTCTGCTACGGAGCTCTGAAGGTGAGGGAGGAACACACTGGAATCCAAAACCCACTCTGATGACAGAAATTACAGATTAATCACTATGTATAACCACTGTCCTACAGTTAAGAAGCGGCAGTGTATTTCAATTCTGACTTGACAGTAGAGGACATGAATATTATAACTGCATTATAGTTGAAAACATTTTGAGAGTTGTCTCCAAAAACTTTTGGGAAGCTTAGAAATAACTTTGAACATGGAAGAAGTATTTTTTTTGATTTTTCGGCTCTGGAAAATAATCCCAAATCCTTTCACATCTGCCATCAGCATTATAACTTTCTACATTCATTGCGTTTTGTCTATAAAAAAAAAAATGGAAGAAGCACAAAATAACAAATCTATTGAAACCTTGTCCCTCTGTCTTCCAGGAGACCTGGGAGCCTCATCACATCCCCGTGCTGTTCTCTGTCTTCTGCGGCCTCTTGGTGGCAGTGTCCTACCACCTGAGCCGAGAGAGCAGCGACCCCTCCGTCCTCATGTATGTTCACAGCCGTGCACAACACAACACAACACAACCCAGTCAGTCCTTTGGTTTGATGTGACTCACAGGGGAATAAATATGAAAAGTGAATCTCCAACACTTGCCTGAACCTTTTTAAAAATTCCAGCTTGGGTTGTTATGATGTTGAATTCGTCCATCTGGCTCTTAAACAGGCGAAAAGCCCCAAAGTGTTTTCCACTAAGTGCTCGAGCCGTCAGACAGACAGAAATCCATATTAAAGAATAATCTGTGACTTTGCTCCTCGTACATATGCTGAGGATTATCTCAACAGGGGATTTTCTGAGCATATCACAAAATGCTCAGTTGAAACTCTCTCACACACAGTAGTGTCAACAGTTAGTGATTACATTATACATTCCCTCGGAGATAAACTCCCCCACAGGAGATTCGTGGTGTTTGAAGCAGCTAATATCGTTGCTTCTTGCTTTGCAGCTCCCTGATTCAGTCCAAGGTCTTACCCGATTTGAAAGACAAGAACCCGGAGGACCCTCTGTCAGAAGTGCAGGACCCTCTGCCTGAGAAGCTCCGCGCCTCAGTGGTGAGCTGACCATCAGTGATCATGTCCTTCAGACCAGGAGTGGTCAGAGAGAAATGGTCAATTTAAGATGATCAGATGCAGGATTACAGTTGTTAAAGCCAAACCGATATCCGATGTGTCCTTTCTACAGAACGAGCGTCTGCAGTCGGACCTGATCGTCTGTGTGCTCATCGCTGTCCTCTACTTTGCCATCCACGTGAGCACAGTGTTCATCGCTCTGCAGGTAAAGAGAACAGCTTCAGTCAATCGAATAATTCCAGATATCTCCGTCTGTGTGTGACTCGCATGTCTTCAAAGTTGTGCTTCTAGAAACGTTACTAAATGTGTTGAGGTTTTGATTTGGTCTCTGTGTCCCTCAGCCGTTCCTCAGTTATGTCCTGTATGCTCTGCTGGGGACGGTGGGGCTGCTCACCCACTACCTGCTGCCTCAAGTCCGCAAGCAGCTGCCCTGGTACTGCTTCTCCCACCCACTGCTGAAAACAAAGGAGTACTACCAGTTTGAAGTCCGGGGTGAGTTCAGCACAGACAGTGATCACTGCTTCGGTTCTAAGTCGCATCTTAAGAAATCTTAAATCTGTGTTTTTCATTTATCTGCTGGACGAGTAGAAACAAACATGTAATAACAATGTTTTTCTTTCGGTCGTGTTATTTGATCACTTCTTTCTCATACTGTGTCTCTTTAATACAATGATTATGACAAGACACTGATGTAATACCCCCCTGTCTGTCTCGTCAGATGCGGCTCACGTGATGTGGTTTGAGAAGCTCCACGTGTGGCTGCTGTTTGTGGAGAAGAACGTTCTCTATCCTCTCGTCATCCTCAACGAGCTGAGTGGCAGCGCCAGAGAGCTCGCCAGCCCCAAGAGGCTGGACACCGAGTGAGAACACGTCCCTCATGTTCCCTCTAGTCTTGAGTTGGAGGTTGATCTCTGGTTATTCTTTGTGATTCCATAGTCTGAAAACCTGTAAAGCAGATATTTTACTTCTAAAGACGTATTATAATCTTTGTTAGTTGGAGTTTCCTCTGGTTAACTGACTCCTACGAAACAACAATTTGTCGTGGAGCTGGTCCAGTTTCCAACCTAAACTAAGCTGGTAGCTTCTGTCTCACTGATGAAGCTGATCTCTGGTCTCTGATGGACGTTCCTTGTGTTTACGTGGTGCAGGGTCGGCGCTCTGATGATCACGGTGGCCGGTCTGAAGCTGCTGCGGTCGTCCTACAGCAGCCCGACGTACCAATACGTGACCATCCTCTTCACCGTCCTCTTCTTCACCTTCGACTACCGTCACATGTCTGAGACGCTGCTGCTCGACCTTTTCGTCATGTCCATTGTTTTCAGCAAGGTGAGGGGACTAGATATTGACCCACACAACTCACACCAGAGACATTTACATGCAGACCTACACCCCTGATCAAAATCTTAAGACCAGTTAAAAAATTGCATGAATTTGCATTTTGCACTGTTGGATCTTAGGAAGGTTCTAAGTAGAGTTTCAAAATGCAAAAAGAAGAAATGGGAACAAGAGCCCAAAAGTTGTGAGCAGGCAATTTATTGAAAACAACAATTTAACTCAAATAGGCTGTTCATCAGCTGATCAAAAGTTTAAGACCACAGCCTTTAAAAGCCAAAATCTGTGCAAAAATTTGGATTCCATGTCATTTCCTGTCAAGTAATCACACTGAAGATCTCCTGATGGCAAAGGCAAAACAGCTCACCGTCTTTGAACGTGGTAGGATTGTTGAACTGCAGAAACAAGGCCTCTCACAACGTGCCATCGCTGCTGGAGGCTGGACGCAGTAAGACAGTCATTTTGCATTTCTTAAAAGATCCTCAGGGTTATGGAACAAAAAAATCAAGTGGTAGACCCAAAAAAATCTCACCGGTGCTGAGCCGGAGGATCCGAATGGCTGTCCGTCAAGACACGGGACGATCCTCGTCCCAGATTAAGGCCGTTACTGGTGCTGACTGCAGCCCAATAACCATCAGAAGGCATCTGTGAAGGAAGGGCTTCAAAGAGAAGAAACGTCTTCAAAGGCCACGTCTCCTTCAACGCCACAAAATTGCCCGTTTAGACTTTGCAAGGGAGCAGCAAACATGGGACATTCAAAGGTGGAAGAAAGTTTTATTCTCTGATGAGAAAAAATGTAACCTTGATGGTCCTGATGGCTTCCAACGTTACTGGCATGACAAGGAGATTTCACCTGAGATGTTTTCTACGCGGCACAGTGGAGGGGGCGCCATCATGATCTGGGGCTCTTCTTCCTTTAATGGAACAATGGAGCTCCAGGTTGTGCAGGGGCGTCAAGCAGCAGCTGGCTCTGTGGAGATGTTGCAGCGGGCATCCCTCCTGACTGAGGGCCCTGGTCTGTGTGGTACCGACTGGGTTCTTCAGCAGGACAACGCTCCAATTAACAATGCCCGTCTGACCAAGACTTTTCTCCAGGAGAATAACATCACTCTTTTGGACCATCCTGCGTGTTCCCCTGATCTTAATCCAATTGAGAACATTTGGGGATGGATGGCAAGGGAAGTTTACAAAAATGGACTTCAGTTCCAGACAGTGGACGCCCTTCGTGAAGCCATCTTCACCACTTGGCGAACATTGGCACTAGCCTTTTGGAAACACTTGCATCAAGCATGCCAAAACGAATTTTTGAAGTGATCAACAATAATGGTGGAGCTCCTCATCACTGAGTCAGTTTTTGACACTTTAATTTCTGTTTTAGGAGTTTTTTTTTTTTTTTTTAGCTGTGGTCTTAAACTTTTGATCAGCTGATGAACAGCCTACTTCAGTTAAATTGTTGTTTTCAATAAATTGCCTGCTCACAACTTTTGGTCTCTTGTTCCCATTTCTTCTTTTTGCATTTTGAATCTCTACTTAGAACCTTCCTAAGATTCAACAGTGCAATATGCAAATTCATGCAATTTTTTTAACTGGTCTTAAGATTTTGATCAGGAGTGTATATGACACACAGGTGGTTTTTTTGTGCTTGTCAGGGCAAATTACAACCACGTTCTGTTCAGTCAACTCTTCTAAACTGACCTTTGTCTCCTTTTTGAAGCACTGATTCATGTTGTGTTTTTTTTTCACAGTTGTGGGAGCTGTTCTACAAGCTGCACTTTGTGTACACCTACATCGCTCCCTGGCAGATCACATGGGGCTCAGCCTTCCACGCCTTTGCTCAGCCCTTTGCTGTTCCTCGTATCCTCCATCTGCCACCTGTCGTAATACATTCTGCAGCGTGTGACTGGTTTCACACCAGCACAACCACAGCACTGGTGTAATTCTTCTTTGTGTTGATTCTACTCTGACGTAGTTTTTTTTTTCATAGAGTTGGTGTTTGGTTTGATGAAACATTATTTAACATGTGTTATAAATTGTATCTCAACAGCATTGAAATGTTAAATCCGCTGATATTAGAGTTTATTAAAGCAGAGCATATTACTGGTGATCCTTGACTGGAGCCCCTCCAGACTCTGCCATGCTGTTTGTCCAGGCTGTGGTGTCGGCCATCTTCTCCACTCCCCTCAACCCGTTCCTCGGCAGCGCCATCTTCATCACCTCCTATGTCCGCCCTGTCAAGTTCTGGGAGAGAGATTACAAGTAGGCAAACTAAAATAAAAATACTTTTCCATGTTTCAAATCAAGAAAAGTGTCAGGTTTCGTAAATTTGTGATTTATTTTTTAACAGCACAAAAAGAGTGGATCACTCCAACACTCGTCTGGCTTCTCAGCTGGACAGAAATCCAGGTGAGGACGTGATATTTGAGTTTATTTACTCTTTATTTACACCATTGTTCTCTCGTATGAATTGACTTTAATATGACAAAGCTTTAAACCCTGATGTAATCGTTTTGTCCTTTTTTTCTTTCCTCCTTCAGGTTCCGACGACAACAATCTGAACTCCATCTTCTATGAGCACCTGACCCGCTCCCTGCAGCACAGCCTGTGTGGAGACCTCCTGCTGGGCCGCTGGGGGAACTTCAGCACCGGGGACTGTTTCATCCTGGCCTCCGACTACCTGAACGCGCTGGTGCACCTTATAGAGATCGGCAACGGCCTGGTCACCTTCCAGCTGCGGGGGCTGGAGTTCAGAGGTGGGGGGAGAGAGAACATGCGGGACACCAGATTGGTCAGGAGCTTTGTTCAGATTAATTTTTCCACTGGATTACTGATAAGTAGTCAAAGATATGGAGGAAAAACATATTCAGGGGTTTTACCATCATAATTCTACCACTTGTTTTCTCAAGCAGGTTCAACTAAACCCCGTCAATTGTTTTAGTTCTGGATTTAGATGAATTGAAGGAAGATTACAAACCAGTTCCTCAAAATGTTCCAGTTGGGTTTGGTTTGTCCTCCAGTAAAACCCTCCTGTGTGTTATTGATCAGCATTACAGTGTGTAGGTCAGCCAGTCGTGCTGCTGTGCCACAAACCTGTGACACAATGTGAACGTTTAACAGAACTGCAGACACTCCTCGTGACACCACAACGGCCTGTCAGCAGTTTTTTCAGATTTCAATATAAAGGTCAACGTTTTTTTACATTAAAAAAAAAAAGAAGAAAAAAAAAGATCCTCATCAAACAGTTTTTCAATCCTTTTTCAATTTGCCAGTTTGAACAAAGCACAGTTTACAGAAATGACCTGAGGTGTTTCCACACAAGCAGTGTTGTATCTTGAACCCGTTCATTTCTGCTGCTCAGGGACCTACTGTCAGCAGAGGGAGGTGGAGGCCATCACTGAGGGGGTGGAGGAAGACGAGGGCTGCTGCTGCTGCGAGCCGGGTCACCTTCCTCACATCCTGTCCTTTAACGCCGCCTTCGGCCAGCGCTGGCTGTCCTGGGAGGTGCTGGTCACCAAATACGTGCTGGAGGGCTACAGCATCACAGACAACAGCGCCGCCTCCATGCTGCAAGTGTTCGACCTGCGACGCATCCTCACCACCTACTACGTCAAGGTTGGCAGAGCGTCCCAGGACTGTTTTATGAGAGCAGCTCTGACTTTTAAAGTATAAAATGTTTTTAAAAAAGTGCATCATCCCTCTCCGGCCTCAGGGTATCATCTACTATGTGATCGCCTCCCCCAAACTGGAGGAGTGGCTGGCGAATGAGACCATGAAGGACGGCCTGCAGGCCTGTAGCGAGAGGAACTACGTGGACCTGGACCCGACCTTCAACCCCAACATCGACGAGGACTATGACCATCGGCTCGCAGGCATCTCCAGGGACAGCTTCTGCTGCGTGTACCTGGGCTGGATCCAGTACTGCAACTCTCGAAGGGCCAAGGTGAGGCTGCGTTATTTAGTCTGACCCGTTACACATGGACTGGTTGAAACATCTGGTACTATGATCCCTCACGTGAAGTCTCTCACACCACTGGTTCAGTTTAAAGATAGTTCTGAGGTTTCTTTTTTGAAGCAGCTTCAAAGATCCTCAGAGACTCACAGCACCACTTTCATCGTGTGTCACTCTTTCCCTCAGGGATTCTGTACTTTCATCATTTGTTATCAGATGACATTTTTTTTAAAGAATGAAGAAAGGCAACATAAAAAAAATGTGTGTTTCACTCAGAAAACCAGTGCATTCATGACATTTGAGTTTTGTTTCGTCTTTCCTGATGTTCTTTTTGCTTTTAGCCGCTGGACAGTGAGAAGGACTCGGCTCTGGTGCTGCTCTGCTTCGGCCTGTGTGTGCTGGGAAGAAGAGCTCTGGGAACAGCAGCTCATCATATGTCCAGGTTATTGAGCAATCTTTATCTTACTTAGTGTTTTTATAAGAACATCACTTTTAATTCTAGGGATTTTATACCTTTTTAATGTTTCGTTTTTTTAACTTTCCAAATAACTTTCTGTCTCTGGATTAAATCGTTTAAATAAAGCTCATATGTCTTTCCTCTTTCCATCACAGTAATCTGGAGTCTTTCCTTTACGGACTTCACGCATTGTTTAAAGGAGATTTCCGCATCTCTTCGATACGAGACGAGTGGATCTTCGCGGACATGGAACTGCTCAGGAAGGTCGTGGTGCCTGGAATCCGAATGTCTCTCAAGCTGCACCAGGTGAGACTCTGCAGGTTGTCGGTACCGCACGCCGTTAGCTTTAGCGTTTAGCTTCGTTCTCACCACGCTTCCTGTCCCCTCCCCGTCAGGACCACTTCACGTCCCCCGATGAGTACGACGAGCCAGCGGTTCTTTTCGAGGCCATCTCCTCCCACCAGCAGAACCTGGTCATCGCCCACGAGGGTGACCCGGCCTGGAGGAGCGCCGTGCTGTCCAACTCGCCCTCGCTGCTCGCCCTGCGCCACGTCCTCGACGAGGGCACCAACGAGTACAAAATCATCATGCTGAATCGACGCTACCTTAGCTTCCGTGTCATCAAGGTGGGAACAACGACATGAATTACTAAGTCTGATTAATTCATTCTCACTAGTTCGAAGATATGATATTTACCTCGATCTTGCCTCTTGCGCTCCAGGTGAATAAAGAATGTGTCCGAGGTCTCTGGGCCGGGCAGCAGCAGGAGTTGGTCTTCTTAAGAAACAGAAACCCCGAGCGCGGCAGCATCCAGAACGCCAAGCAGGCTCTACGCAACATGATCAACTCCTCCTGTGACCAGCCCATCGGTTATCCAATCTACGTGTCTCCACTCACCACCTCCTACTGCAACTCGCACCCCCAGCTCGGACACATCCTGGGAGGACCCATCAGCATCGGAAACATCCGCAACTTTGTCGTCAGCACCTGGCACAGGTTGGTTATTCATTAGAGATCAGACTTTGAAGGGTTGGATTACACATCTCTGATCTTTTTCCCCCGATCCTCTTAGGTAAATCTGACTCCAGTGTTAAGGGATTATCTGTATTTCTCTCTCAGGTTACGGAAAGGCTGCGGTGCCGGCTGTAACAGTGGAGGGAACATTGAGGATCCAGATGCGGGGGGGATGTCCAGTGGCAGTGGGAATGGGACTGGGGGGGACTCTCAGCAGAGCTCCGTGTCACAGGGTGGTCTGTCTGGGCCGGTTCCCCCTTACTCCTACCAGCCTCATCCTCTGGGTAAGAGCCACTCCTATCGGATCATAAGATAAATGTTCATTTCTCTGGAGCCACAGTAAAATATAAAGATGAAACATGATATCACGTGAGGATGTCAGTTCCAAGGCAGTAGTGTTAATTATCAGTTATCTGAACTGCATTCATACACAAGTCCTTGGTGGACAGATGTATGACAGTAAGTATTATTAAGCCTGTAGAATCAGTTGTATTTTCAATTCTCTTCCTCAGGTGAGGCTTCCTTAGATCTGAGAAATTAACCCATCAAGGTGATCTTCAGCTGGACAATAATTAGGGTATTTAATCGCCAGTGAAGGTCGAATGAAAGAGTCTAATTTCACATGTTCTATGTCTGACTCCTCCTCCCTGTGACCAGGCACCAGTCAAAGTTCCCAGTCGGTTCAGTCTGGTTTGGTCCGACACTCTCCTGCCCGCGCCTCCGTTGCCAGCCAGTCGTCTTCTTACCGCTACAGCAGCAGCCGTCACTCCTCCCTGCGCACCTCCGCCACCGGCCTGGAGCCCTGTCGCCGCTCCTCCACCAGCCAGCTGTCCCTGCGCACACTCCCCACCTCCCTGCAGCTCCGCCTGGGCTCCACCTCCGACCCCGCGGGCCCCTCCGCCTCCCCCTCCAGCCACAGCATCCCTCCCTGCAAACGCCACACGCTGGTGGGCCTCCTGGGCAACGACGGCCTGTGCAGCACCGTGACGGATCCCCTCAGCCAGTATCACCACCACCACCACTACCACCACCCGCAGCAACACAACCCCACCTTCTCCACTGTGCGCAGAGATGACATCTCCTACAGAGTGCAGGTTTGTGAAGATCCCAGAACATCTGCAATGATAATCCCATTCAAAAGACTAAAGAAAGCTCTGTGACAGATTTTCACTGTCCTGCATTAATCTTCATAAACACACAGAAGGAATTTTCACCAAGTAGTTCTGTTAATGCAATTTAAAAATTGCTTATTTTACAATTTACCTTGTAAACAAGCATTTGGTGACTTGGCTAGGGGGGAGAAACTGCATTTATCAATATACAAACTAAATTCTGTTACATAGAGGTTTTTTAGAAGTTTCTATTTTCCCCATGTTCTACTTGTATAATTCTGAAATTATATTAATACTCTATTGAAGACCAATCTCTTTATTGTGTTTCCTTCGGTGCATATCATCTTCATCACACGGCTTCACGATGCCCTGAAATACAGTTTCAAATGACACTGCTGCTTGGGGCCGAATCCTCTTCATCCTCACCACAGACCTTATAATAAACTACCAGTCGTCTCTTTATTCAACGACCTCTGATGCTTACTTCCTTGTTTCTGTTTCATGGTGTGGTCCAGATTGTGGACGTGAGTCAGGTGCTGGAGACCATCAACTTATCGAAGAGGAAGGAGCTGCAATGGCCTGAGGAGACCATGAGACTGAGAGCAGGACGGACCTGCTGGAGGGACTGGAGCCCTGTGGAGGGCATGGAAGGACATGTACGTTCTTAGCACACACACAGACACAGATTGTTGTAGTGAGTGTGAGTTGTCTATTCAGCTCACACACTGTAAATACGATTATGTCATCATCATAGCTTTTATACTTGTGTCTTCGAACCTATCACACCCTCTGTGACCTACTTGCTGTGTAATAAAACGCCTCATGACTTTGATTGGATGCTTCCTCTCACCAAGCCGCTCGTTGTGTCGCCCCCTGCAGGTGATTCACCGGTGGGTGCCTTGTAGCCGAGAACCAGCCAATCGCTCCCATATCGACAAAACCATCCTGCTGGTACAGGTGGACGATAAGCTAGTGCCCATTATTGAGACTGGGATCATTGAGCTGGGTGCAGAGGTTTGAGACGAGCAAGCACCTACATCACACGCATACACACACACACACAGACACACACAAGATGAAGCCAAACCTCTCGGCTCTCAGCAGGATGAGGAGCCTGCAGACAAACAGGAAACGGGAGGCCTCCCCCCTCCCCCCCCCGTTCCTTATCACTGAGGGGGAATGGAAGCCAGGGAAAAGTGCAAGCGGAGGCAGAGCCCACATCCGTTGAACATCCTTTACTACATCGATACACACACCTACAGTATCTGCCTTGCTTTGCGTCTCAGAAATGCTGCATGACAGTAATAAACCCTTAAGTTACTTCTTGCTACTGGTAATTAATTTCTATGCATTTCATCGACAATTTTTTTTGTTTTTGGCAATTCTGACAGAGATGAGTGTAAAAAGCCTTTGGAGAGTTTTTGTTTGTGTTTTGTTTGTCTGAAATAATTTGCCAAATAAGCCTGGTTTTGAATATCTGCCACGGTTTTTCTATATGTGAAAGCTTTTTAGTTTTCTGCTGCCAAGACGTCGGAGAACTTTGTGGTGCAGAACAGACTGAAGTTAAAGACTCTGAGCGAACTTCTCTGTTTTCATTGTTGTCATTCCGTTTTACGATACGTTTGACTTTTGCAAGATTACTTTGCGCAAAGAAAAATAAACTTGCACTACAGATTCTGTTGTTTGATTTACAGTGATGCACTACAATCTTTAGAGGTTATCACATTTTATTTATTACAGACTCTGAATGGCCATGGTGACTGATGCCTTGGGAATGAAACAATAAATGCAATCATCATTCTGTTTTCAGCCATTTTTATTTGAACTTTTATGTTTGATAAACTTGAAAATAACTTTTTACTGTATATGATTATATCTATATCTTTATAGTATGTATATATATATTCACACAAATATATATATATGTATATAAATATAATTTAAATGTAAAAAAAAGATTTTGTTTTCAATATTTATTACTGTGACCATGATATTTACACTTTGTTACATTTTTTTTTTTTTTTCCATTTTGGGACAAAGGTTAATGTATTAAGGACCACTGGTTGAAAACAAGATGCCAGATTTTTGATGGACTGTTTCGCTATTTAACTTAATTCTTTTCTATATGGAGAAATAAAAGTTTGATTTATTGCTGACATCTTTATAATGCCTCTTGTGATTGTTTCTGTATCGTGTTATTGATCCCTGAATGTCGGTTTTGACTCAACTCCAGTTAAGACAAGTCGCTGCTGTTAGTTTGAGTCTCAGTTTACAGTCGGTGAAGAAGAAGCTGCGTCATCAACATTAAAATTTACAAAACGTTTCGTGACAGAACGTTAAAACCAAACTTGTGATAAGCAGGTGCAGTGAAGAGGTGATATTTCTCCTCAGGTTTATAAGATTTGTTTAGTGCAGAGAAAATCTTATGACACTGTGCTTATTAAACTTTATGGTCTTTTCAGAGTTTGTGGTGCTATTGAAGTGAAATACAACGTTCAGTTTTTCCTAATTTCGCCAATCACATTTATAAATGAAAGGTTAAATGATAGAAACCGATGTGATCAGTACTTCTACAACACAAGCTGAACATTATTTCCTAAGTGAAGGGAGGATCTGATGATGTATTAGACGTGATGAACTGCAAACTGAGTGTTTATCCACCACACAAGTATTTCTTATGGATGTAAACCAACTCAGATTTAATGAGGCTTGGCTGTTTATTGTGGCATTTAATATCTTCTTAATATTGAAAGTGCAGAGCCTGCAGGAATGTGTAACTATATAAGTTTAAAGATTAGGGTTGTACCTGCTTGATGTTTTTGATATGAGAGTTGCAGCGTTGAATTACTAAAGTATTGTATTTAAAAAAAAATCTGCTTTTTGTACCTCACTTGAATATTAACATTTTATGCAACTAACTTTAGTCATTGTTCTTACAATCTTACTTTAAGCCTTTATTAACTTATTATTAGGTGTTGTAGGGTTTATATAAGGAAAATTTGACTTTTTTTTAATTATGTGGAGCCCTTCTTACTTTTTTACAATAAAAAGTTACTGTTTTGAAGGTTGCTGTGCTAAGACAATTGTTATTGTTGTAATTATGGTATTAGTATTTTAGTAAGTACTTCACTTTAGAGCTGGACAACTTCCTTAGAAAAACCTCTAATCTGGCGGAAGTGCAGTTTTCCCTACGGTAAGTGAACACGTCATGTCCATAGTGGATCCATCAGCCGCGTGAGTGTTTACAGTAAGGCCCCGCCCCCCGGGCCCCTCCGATTGGCTGCAGCTTATCAATGGCTCCTCCCCCCCTCATATATAGTTGTTCCGCTGCTGCAGCTGCTTTATTCAGTTTCTTCTCCGCAGCTTCTCTGTAAACAAGGTAAACAAAACTAAAATCAATAAACATTCTGAATTAATAAAGTGTCTGTGCAGGAGTTCGGTTCCGTCGCGGTTTGTTTACGCTGCGTCGCTTTACGCTGAGTCACGGTTTGTTCTGTTCGCTCGTTGTTGTGCTAGCGGCGAAGAGGAGACGTCATGTGACTGCCATGTGACTTGTTGTTGTTTATCTATCGGGTCCCAGTTGGTTTTTCATTTCCCTTTTCACTCTTGATGGTTTTGTTGTCTCCTTCATTCATCCAGGACACACACCCCCCCAACCACCGACCGACCGACTGACCGAAGGGAATGTGTCCGTCCTCGCTCCTCCTGCTCGGCCTGAGCCTCGGCCTGGTCACCGCCCTCCCCGCCCCGCAGCAGGGGCCGGACCCTGGGAAGCACTGGGTGGTGATCGTGGCTGGTTCCAATGGTTGGTACAACTACCGACACCAGGTGAGAGGAGGCGGAGGAGCTACAGACAACTGACCGACCCGGCTCCTCGGTCTGTGATAAGATCCACTTCAGACACAGAGATCATAAGTTCAGCTCTAATCTCATCTCGTCTGTTTGTTCAGTGGATATTTATAAATTACTGTTTCCAACTTTAAACCTTCTCCCAAAAAAATTATATTTCTAAAATGACCTTTAGGTTAATTTCATTCTGATCCTGGGAGAATATCCAAGAACATGAAGTTGAAAACTGCAAAAACAAAATCATGACGAATCCCTGAAACTCAAACAAAAGAGAAGAATGAAGCAACAGAATTTAGAAACGTTATTAAGAGATGATTCATTTCTTTCTTGTGTCTTGTTTTGTCTCTTGCTTATCTGTACACATCTGTATCTGCTCCTTATTAGTGCTTTAAAGTTAGAAAATTGCATATAAGTAGTGCAAATTGTTTGAATTGTTCCATTTGTAAAAAAAAAAAAAATGAAAGAGACTAGTAAACACCTACGTCAACATGTGGTAAATGTTTTTATTCAAACAAGCTTTGCAAATTAATTGAGGGAAAGAAAAAAAGACAGAAAAGAAATGTAAGCTACTGCAGGTTAGGTTAATCTGGTCCAGACTGCCCCCCCCCCCCCCAGTGTGACATTTTTAGTTTTGATAACCTTGATGTAATTTCAAGTATCTTTAATCCAAAGGGCAGCTCTAATCTCATATTGATCTCCTTCTCCTCCTCCAGGCTGACGCTTGCCATGCGTACCAGATCGTCCACAGCAATGGGATCCCGGACGAGCAGATCGTGGTCATGATGTACGACGACTTGGCGAAGAATGAAGAGTGAGTTGTTGTTTTTGTTTTTTTTACCTTCGTCCTTCACTGAACTTTAATCTTTTAATTTCGTAAATGCAAGATTAAGAAGGAGACCTAAGTGAACAGCTCTTATCAGCCAAGAGAAGAATTTGCTGATCGATAGTGAAAGTGATTCCTGGCAGTCATGTAAATAAACAGCAGGCTGATCTCACATGCACATGTTTCTCATTTCATTGTGTCTCTGTGGAATGCGGGGCCCTGTGTTCAGAGCAGCCCGAGTTAAAGAGACTCGCTGAGAGGAGTCACAAGAAACTGATTTGAGGTCTGCTCCGGAACTCTGACTCGGAGTCTTGTTACTGACACGGACACTGAAGAGAGGAGCGACGCTGAAAGACGATCCGTCAGTTTCAGTCGGAGATAGAATCATTGTTACGCTCTGATACACAGTTAATACACCAGCATGGACAGTGATGATTGACAGGTTCAGTGGGGACTTGTCTCGGTTTGAAACTAAAGTTTTTAATTTGTATTTGACTTTGATTCTGTAAATGAGAAGCTTTCACTTAACCTGAGTCACGACAAACCTGCTCAAATGTAAGAAAAATGGAAATTAGAGGCAGGAAAAGAAATAAACTGGAACTTGCTCCTTGCACACGTCACTAGATGATTGACTCAGGCCGCTGCTCACAGTTATTTAGCTTGAATCAAATGATTTATCGATTTTGATAACACTCTGACCATTGACTGATCAGTTTGATGAGTCACCATTAGCTTCTAGCGCTGGTCAGTGTCATGATGTGACAACGACTTCGAGTTTGCACATCAGCAAACACTCATATATCTGTTTGGCTCTAATAAATATTGTACTAATATGTTCTTAGATATGAATCCACCTCTTGGAGAAAGAAGCAGGTTAATTAAATCGTAATAATCCTGATAGGTTGAATAATATTGTTATTATTAAAAATGTAATATCTTGACATAAAGTAGGTCAAGACTAAGTGAAAAGTTATTATCACACAAATTGGATTTGTCTTGTTTGTCTTCTCGTCCTGTCACCTGATCAGTGAATCACACGTCTGTTTGCCCTGTCATCACAAAAACATGTTTGGTCAGCACTTTTCTCTTCCCTCTGTAAATGTGCTTCATGTTTTTGTGTCCAGGAACCCGACGCCCGGGATCGTGATCAACCGGCCGAATGGAACAGACGTGTACAAGGGAGTTCCTAAAGACTACACTGGGGATGTAGGTGCTTCAACACATGTGTATTTGTACAAGAGTGTAAATCCGAGCTGTGGAATCTGTACTTTGTTTGATGTCTAAACCAAACTACTCTGGACTGGGTGTGTGTCTTTTCTGCAGGATGTGACTCCAGAGAACTTCCTGGCTGTGCTGAAGGGCGATTCGTCCAAAGCCAAAGGTGGCTCAGGAAAAGTGTTGAAGAGGCGAGTGACTTGAATTGAAACACGATGTGGAGGCGTGAACGAAACTAACCAAGGGCACATGTTTGTTTTATTAACCTTGATTTCTTTGACTTGGCAGCGGCCCCAACGATCACGTGTTTGTGTACTTCACCGACCACGGGGGACCTGGTATTCTGGCTTTCCCCAACGATGAGGTGAGAAGTTTTTTTACTTCCTTCTTCTGTGAATGCTATAAACAAAGAAGCTACTCATTTACCATGGAATAGGAACAAGACACCTTTTTAAAAGTTGTCCAGCCTGTTTCATGAGATGATTATCTTCCATGATAAGGAGCAATGGAGGTGGAGCCAGGGACAATAGCAGAGGCACGAGCTGATTTCAGTAAAAACACAGAGACGAGAACTGAGAGCAGAGAGTTTGGAGCCAGTGGCGAACTTTAGGCAGTGTCAGCATTTAGGGCGACACAGTGGCTCACAAAACCTTAGCACTGAAATACAAAGTACACGATTGTAATATTCTCAAATGATTGAAATACATTATAGTACATTGCAGTGTCCTAATGTGAGACAGGAACCAGTAGATGAGACTATAAATCTGAGTAGTAGCAGCTTTTAGTAATCATGACACATTCCATTAAATTTTATTAGCCTGTCAAAGGGGGAAATATTCAGAGGGCTTCATTATTCACAACTTCTGCTGTATGTGTGTTTATATATAATTTTCTATAATGACATTTTCTTTTCTCTCTCCCTGCAGCTTCATGTTGAAGATCTTCAGGCAGCCATTAAATACATGCATGAAAATAAGAAATACAAAAAGGTGCGCAGCAACAAGATCATGTGTGATTTACAAGTCTACGTGTGTGTACATGTCCTGCAATGTGTGTGTGTGTGTGTGTGTGTGTGTGCGTGCAGGTGACACAGTCATGTGATGATCAGATTGTAACTTGTTTTTGTCCTTTTTTGCCAAAACATCTCTCTCTCTCTCTCTCTCTCTCTCTCTCACACACTTATTCATATTGACAGTTGGTGTTTTACATCGAGGCGTGTGAGTCTGGTTCAATGATGAAGTCTTTGCCCAATAACATTGACGGTAAGTTGGACTCTATCTCACCAGACTCACTTTCCAGTAAAAGGAGATAGTGACTCAGCAAAGATCAATAAACGGCATCGATCGATGAAATACATAAAACCTCCGCAGCATGAATATATCTTTGGTTTGTGATTGTTTTACTAATTTGAAACAACTAAAAGACTAAAACTCTGTCAGAAATCAACCGTATCAACTGGTTGGATTTCCTCTGACTCTGTTTTTAGTTTTCATTTCTTTTCTTTTTTTACATCTTCTGTCATGAACAAATCATTGTTTATATGATAAATACAAATCCCACTGAGGTCAGCACTGGTCTGGCATCTTGTAATTTGTGCACTTTAACTCAAATGGATCTGCACAGGAAATGGATCAAAGTTCTAGTTTTATTGAATTTTTCTACTTTCACCAGTCAAAACACGTGACTGATTTTTTTTTCACGTGTCCCTGAGTCAAGTTTCAGGTTAAGCAGGTTCAAACTAGACTGAACCTCAGAGGAGCACAAACCTCCACAGTCCAGCTGCAATAAATCAATAAAGTGTGATTCTTATTAAGGTTTCTATGCTGTAAAATTTAAATCTATCACACTCACTAACATGAGAGTGTCTCTGTGTTTTGCAGTGTACGCCACCACAGCATCCAACTCCCATGAGTCCTCTTACGCCTGCTACTATGACGAGAAGAGGGAGACGTACCTGGGCGACTGGTACAGTGTGAACTGGATGGAGGACTCTGATGTGGTGGGTGACACCTGACGACTGACTGACATATAAACTACTAAATGTGGCTCACTGAGGTTTTGTGTTCTGTTTTCAACGGATCACAAATGAGCACGAAAGGAAGTGGGGGAAGTTCCCAACAGCTGTTTGTCTTGAGCAGATAACGAGCTGGAACATTTGCATTCACATGTTATTTAAAAACTAAATTTTTCAAAATATCTCCCACAGCAGAATCTCAACCTCCATCGACCAGACAAAATAATCTGTGTCTTAATTTTTTTTTATCTGTTTCCAGGAGGACCTGGCCAAAGAAACTTTGACGAAGCAGTTCAAGATTGTCCGGAGCCACACAAACACCAGCCACGTCCAGCAGTTTGGGAACAAGGTGGGAGAAACCAATGAAAACATGGGCTTAGCAAGTTTGTCCTGCGTCTGGCAGAATAGTGAGCGTTTCCTCTCCTTCGATCACTCATCCTGAGTTCCTTCCTTTCCATTTAGACGCTGGGCCACATGAAGGTGAACGCATTCCAGGGTGACCCCAAAGCCGGCGGCCCACCTGCTCCTTCAGTGACCCTGCAGCCCGTTAGGAATCTGGATCTGACCCCGAGCCCTGATGTTCCCCTGGCCATCCTCAAGAGGAAGCTGATGGCCTCTAATGACATCACATTTGCAAGGGGGATGCTGATGGAGATCAGCGCACACCTCAAGGTAAAGACCGACCCCCCGCCCCCCCACATGCAAATCAGATGTAACCCCACAGACTGAGCATGTATTCATTACTGAGAACGTTCCAGGTTTCTAACAACATGTGACCGTGTGTGTGTGTGTTCAGGTCCGGGAGCTGCTCGCTGAGACGATGCACCGAGTGGTTGAGATGGTGACCGGCAGTAAGGTCGAGGCTGAGGAGGTCATCAACGAGAGAGCCGACCTGTCCCAGCACCAGTGCTACAGGGCTGCGGTCCAACACTACAAACAGAACTGCTTCAACTGGCACAAAACCGAGGTAGAGCCACACAGCAGGGGGCGTGTTCTGCTCCTTTAAATCCCACTGAGGACGTCCTGTTCAGAAAGTGTTGGTGGCCACTGTAGCTGATGAGATTAACATCCGGAGCTAATGGTTGAAACGAGTCACATGTCAAGTGTCTGGCTCTGCATTAAAAGAGGAAACACCAGACCAGTTTCACATGTGTTTATTTTAACGTTGTTATCATCATTCATTATCATGGGACCATTTCAGATGCAACAAATGCATTGGGGGAGGTTTGAATCTTGTGAAGTTTCACCTCACTGTCATTCAAAGACGATGACGGCTCTAGTAACACGATGCCCTCTTGTGTTTCAGTTTGAATACGCTCTGAGGCATCTGTACGCTCTGGTGAACCTGTGTGAGAGAGGATACCCTGCAAACAGGTACGGTCGGATTCACTCTCAATTTAACAGACTTTAAGACAGGTTGCTTCATATTTACAAAAATGTATCTCTTTACTTTATACAGTTGAAGATTTGTCCATAAAAGTTAAGTTTTGGTAAAAAAAAATTTGAACCGAAACCCCTTGTATCATATTTCCATATGTAACAGAGCTCTATTTATATCCAAAGACGATTACAAACGCTTCAATGAGCCACAGTGTTGCACTGAGGAAATGTTCCTTCAGTACAATGAACACAGAAACTTTATTTGGACTTTAAACGAGCAACAGCGCCCTCTGCTGCCACACAACGGTGGATATTACCCATGATCCCGGCGTCCTGAACCAGAAGATCAATTCCGCCAAACTCTGATCATATTTGTACATTTGTCTTTTTAACTGATGTACACTTCAGCTTTACTCCTCAACTTGCTCGACCTGATTCTGACAACTAAAGCTGTGTCAGTTCAGCTCCACACTTCTTACAGGAGATCAAAGCCACTCACCAAAGTTACATAGAACAGACCTTCAGGGGATGAAAGAGGAAACATTCTCACTTTTCCAAATCAGTAATGGTCAACAGATTTTCTAAGCTGCTATAATAAGATAAAGGTGAATTGCTGATGCATTTCATATTCCTAAACTGAATGTAACGGGTGACCTTGTTGTGTTTCTCTCTGCAGGATCCAGCTGGCCATGGACTCCGTGTGTCATTTCAGCAAGTGAAAATCTTTCTACAATTCCATCAAGTCTTGGATCAGGCTGCTTGTTCCATGTGGAAGAACCTGAGAAGATGCTGTTTGTCTTTGCACTGTTTAGGAATCAATCTGACATGGACTCGATGCTACCGTTTTATCAACACCCTTTTTTTTTTAACTGAGAATTTGAATGTGTTTTTATGATGAATTGCACTACCCCCCCCCCTTGTCCTGGGTTTGTGGATCATGTTTTACTGCTTCTGATTTATTTTTAATTTTGTAAATTTGTTGTGCTTTCAGCTTGACGTGAATGTTTGATTGACATGTTAAGGTCACACCACAAACTATTGCATGTTAGTTGAACCTCAAGAGACTTTGTTGTATCTTGAAATAAAATCTGACAAACTAAGACTAATCTACAAATGAGCCATGTTTCTAATCTTTTAACCTCAATGAAGCTATTGGCTACTGGTCTTTGCTTTATGGGCGACATTTCCAGCGCCCCTGAACTGTAGACTCTGCCCTGAACACTCGTTTCCCACACGTTTCAACTGAACATATTTTACATAACACAAGTTTTTGTGAATTTTAAACACATAAATAAGTTATCATAGTTAATGTTAGATTTGTTTTTTTTATAAAGAAATAAAATTAAAGCAGATTTTCTTTTATAGACAAATGTAGTTAATCACAAGCAGCAGAGGAGCCCAGCCGCCAGCATGGCCTAGGTACCCCCTTTGAAAAAAAAGCTCACCCGAGTACCCCCTAAACAGCGTAAAGCATCTTTGGTTGAAAAAAAGATCTAAAACACAGTGCTGTGCCGTTAGTGTCTGATTTATTAAACTTTGTAACCAGAAACTTTCAAATTACAACTTCATCAAAGTGCATAACATTTCTCCTCTGTAGTGGTCTCTCTTGAACAATTTGGAAATTAAAAGATATCAAAATAACCAAAGAAAGAAATAAGTATCTCAATTATAAATAGAGATTTTTTCCAGATAAAAATAATTATCAACTTAAAGTGCCTTCTTTCGGGATCATAACAAAGATATGTTCTCAAACTGAACTCATGAACTTAATTATAAATACTTCTTCACAAAAAAATCATTATCTCAATTATAAATAAAGATTTGTGCAAATAAAAATAATTTACAACTTAAAGTGCCCTCTTTGCTTTTGCATTTACATTTCAGTGAGAAACTTGTGCTTGTACTTCACTGAGGATCTTTGTCAGTCTTGGTGGCAGGGAAGCAACTGCTGTGATCAAGCTCTTCTCCAGGCACAGTCTGTTTCTTTGCTTTGTTTTGATAACAGTCATTGCAGAGAAGGAGGCCTCACATAAATATGTTGAGGCAAAGGGTAGTAGCTGCTCCAAAGCTTTCTGTCCAAGGTCAGGGTGCTCCTGCTTCACACACACACAAAACTGTGCAGGTGTGGATGTGGCAAACTTCATCAGGTCACTGTCAGATGACACTTCCAGGAGTTTTTGCTGATAATTGACCGGTAGCTTGCTTCCGTTTGCTTCGGACAAGAGAAATGGGTTTCTCACCCAATTCAGCTGTGCAGATTTCTCCTCCATGTCAGGGCCACTTTCATTCCCACTCCTCACCCCAGATGCCTGTCCGTGCTCTTACTTTGGTGAGTAGGTTTCGACCTTCAGTCAGATGACTGTAACTGACCCGATAGTCGTAGCTTAAATGGCCAGAATCCGTCCCAGCAAGTTCAAGAGTAATGCTGAGCTGTAGATTGGCTGAAGCAAGTGAGAAGTTACTAAAAGCAGCTATTATCTGCAATATTCAGTGTGTAATTTTTTTTAAATATTGACAATGAAATTGAACGGCAGCGCTTCTGGTTCAGGAAGCCGGGGATCATGGGTGAGTGTACATAGTCAGAGCTCCACTCAACACATTGATAGACATTGTTTTTTGTCTACATGGAAAAACAATCGCTCAGACACGGAGCACAACAATCATAACGTGTGGCTGCAGAGGGCACTGTTGCTGAAGTTGTATGGTGTTGCTTTGAATAATTTCATATATGTGCTTGAATATGGTCCCAGGATTTCTCCTCCTCAACAGCACAGAGAGAAAGATGGGGCTGTATGTCAGAAGGTGAGTTTGGGGTTAGCTCTACCTGCCAGCACTCCCAAACTACGCTGTGTTTACTGCCTTCATGTCTGTCTCTTTCTCCTCAGCCCCTCAACCTGTTCCTGCTGATGAATCACCAAAAACTAATAACAATATTCTCAACTTAAATTAATTGAGAGTGTAGAGTAGTGTTGAAGTCAGGGCCAGGCAGGGATGGCTCCATTCAGGCCCATTTTAAATACGCTCCAGTACCTACAGTACCTGCCAGGTGACCTCACTTCACTCATGATGTAACGTGACAAACTAAAGCTGGGGTACTGTTGCTAGGGTTCTAACTATTGCTACTGTAAATAAACAATATGCGGTTATCAAGATAAAATTGTGTGGATTTCTGTACTTCATCTTGACAGTATAGGGATGCCTGTAATATATTTGTAAAAAGTTTGTTTGCTCCATGAGTGAGAAACTCACTGAAAGATGGTGACATGATGACAAATTTCAAAACATCGGAAACAATTCTGTCACTGATATAAAATTCTGAAATGTTTCACTTGGGATCTACCGAGATATGAAAAGGTTGTCATTGATTATCGTGAACATTGGGAATCAATTTATCCAGTATCTGTTGACAGTAACACATTTTGATTGACTGTGGACTCTGTGTTTATTTTTATATTTTTTATTCTTCACATCCTCAAGGTCAGACATGAGTCTAATGGGCAACATCCACATTGCTACAAGGTAACAGGCCTTTAAAAAATTTGAGAACTTTCTTCATAATCTTCTTTGGGCGAACTCGTCTTCTCCTAGGGGCCGATGGCATGTCGGGACTGGAGACACACTCACCGGGAAAGTTCTTCATGATCTTCCTTCGGGGGCTAATTTCAACATCACCTTTGATTTGTTTTTTAGTGCAAGAGATTTTCTCTCCACGACCACCTCTTGCCCTTTCAGGTGATGCCTCAGCCTTACTTGTGTTTGGAGATGAGTCGTTACCTTCTTTCACTCCTACTACACAAGTTTTCTTGACCTTTGAGTTGCATCCTGCCGATGGGCGAACTCGTCCTCTCCTAGGGGCCGATGGCATGTCGGGATTGGAGACACACTCACCGGGAAACTTCTTTATAATCTTCTTTTGGGGGCTAATTTCAGCATCACCTTTGGCTCGTTTTTTAGTGCAAGAGATTTTCTCAGCACGACCACCTCTTGCCCTTTCAGGTGATGCCTGAGCTTTACTTGTGTTGGGAGATGAGTCGTATCTCTCTTTCACCCCTACTACACAAGTTTTATTGACCTTGGAGTTGCATCCTGCCGATGGGCGAACTCGTTCTCTCCTAGGGGCCGATGGCATGTCAGGATTGGATACACACTCACTAGGAAAGTGCATCATGGTCATGAATGGATGTTGCAGAGCTTCGCTGGGGTTGATTCTTTTTTTTGCATCGAGATGCAACATCTGCTTCAGGAGGCTTAAAAAGACCTGCGTGTCCTCATTTTCAGCCACACCTGGGCGAGTCACCACAATGTCATCTAGACTGGCAAACTGCACGGGCTTCTGAATCGTAGAGGATGCTGGGCTCCCCTTGCTGCTCTGCGAGGACTTTGTGCGTTTCCTTCCTGGTACTGCACACTCCTTGCAGCAGCAATGTTCCTTCAGGCTCCACAATTCTTTTTTGATATATTTTGTCTTTGTAAAAAACACATACTAGGTACTGGTGTACCTTCCAGAATTCAGCAGGTTGTCATTGGGCTGACCATTTATCTTGACCAAGTTCTTCATGGCCTGATATTTGCAAGTCCCTAGTTTATACAGACATGTGCCGAGGTACAGGTAGGCCAAAATGCAACCAAGAGACCACATATCCATGGCCTCATTCAGAGGAAGTCCCAGCATGACTTCAGGGGCCCTGAAACCAATAATCTGGCAATTACGTCCAGTTTCCAATTCGGAGACCCGAGTAGCCAGGCCAAAATCAATCAGCTTCACCTTTGAGGGCTGTCGCTGTTGATCCACCAACATTATGTTGTTTGGCTTGATGTCAGCATGTACCAGATTGAGGCTCTTCAGGGCAGTCAGAGACACCAACAGCTGCTTTGTGATGGCTTGAATCTCAGACAGAGGCCGCCCCTTGCCCCCGGACATTCCAATCCATTCAAACAAAGTCTTATCCAGCTTTTCAAATTCCAGAAGAATTTTGTCACAGTGTGTGTGATGCCCGTTGAACTTGACGAAGTTGTTCTTGTCTTGACCGATCTCCCGGAGTGCTTCCAGAATATCCAGTTCCTTTTGGCCATTTGCTTTCGAGACAATCTTCAGAGCCACAATCTCCTTAGTGTCCATTTTGAAGCACTGATGCACTACTCCAAAACTCCCAGAGCCCAGTGTGTCCAGTATGTAGAAAGCATTGGTTAATGCTGGCATACGAAGAAGTTTGATGTCATCTGGTCTTTTCTTGTTGTTTGAATCCATTATTTGTTTAGCCATTTTAGAGAGTGTATTGGCGGGTTCCAACCAACATCAAATAGTATTAATGGAATATACTGCATACTAAGCTAAGAGGTGGCCACTACCTGCCCAATCAGTCAAAGGCTTTTTTAAGTTGCAAAGACTTTCTTTGATATAAGTGATTACATTAGGACATTATAAAGAATAAACCCTTTATAAATGTCAATTGTTGTTTTTTAAAGATCAGAGGTTCAAGACTTGTCTATGATCTAAAGCAGTGGTTCTCAACCTTTTTTTCAGTGATGTACCCCAGTGGATCCCAAACTTTATACAGTCCCGTACCCCTTCAGACATTCAATCTCCAGCTACGTACCCCCCGCAGCGCGTGCGATAGGACACGAAAGATGTTGAGCTATGCAAAACACAAATCAAATATTTCCCCGCGTACCCCCTGAACCACTTCGCGTACCCCTGGGGGTACACGTACCCCAGTTTGGGAACCAATGGCCTAGGGGGTAGAGTGGTTGTTTTCTAACAAGAAGGTTGGCGGTTCAATCCCCACTCTTCCCTACCTGCATGCCGAAGTGTCCTTTGCAAGATACTGAACCCCTATAATTGGCAGGACTTCAACCATCTATTCAATGCACAATATCTTACACTATATACATTTAAAGACAAAAATAATAAATTAATAAAATTAAACAATATATAAAATTAAATATTAAAAAAAATATATAACAAATATTTAAATTGAATTAAATGAATCCTGCGCAGTCCACTATTTACTTTTCTGCAAAGTTTGGTGAGTTTTCAAGCATTTTTAGGTCTTGAAAAGGTCAATTCATCTGGCAGACAATACCAATAAGAATAAGAATAGCAATTTCAATAATTCCAATAATATATTATAATTGAATATAATATACTATAATATAACACGATATAATATAATACAATATATATTCAGACCGAGAAAGACACACACACACACACTCTCTCTCCCCTCGGCAGCTAGCTCCACTTAGCATGCCCCAAAGATAATCTGTTTTCTTGGTTACTTAAATATAGTTTAATAAAAAATTGTAACCAGCACAAGTCTTAAATCAGCAGCGTTATTAATATGATAAATGTGAGTTCATATATAATTGTATACAAATTATTATCTTCCCATTTTGCGCAGGCAGACAACCAGCTACCTAAAAGCTCCGGGCTTTCTATCTATCCATAGATATATAGGGTCCCGTACGGGAGGTCGGCCTAGTTGAGGCCCCGCCCACCTGTTTGTGGAAGCAGGAAGTCGAAGTGACCGAAACCCGTGATTAGATCATGAAAACGCGTCGCAGCACAGAGAAGCGAAGTTAGTTCACGTCCTGTCCGCGGAGAGAAGCGTCCGGAGCCGAAGAATCGACCCAGGTTCGGCCTCTGCTGAGTCTCCAGCCCGCATCGACCTCTGACAGGCAGCCGGCTGTTAGCTCCCCCTGTTAGCCCCCTGTGTGCTAACGGTCTCTCCCAGCTGCTCCGGTTTCATCATGGGCTCCAGAGCGTCCACGCTACTCCGGGAGGAGGAGATCGAGGAGATCAAGAAGGAGACGGGCTGTAAGTGGAGCTCCGGCTGATGAACACCGGGACTGTGACTCGTCACCGCCGCATTTACACCTTCATGTTGACACGCGTTACACCGAGCTCTCATGCGATCCTCTGTCAAATCAACAGATCGTTGTGATAATGGGAAGTTGCACCATTAACATTCACTGTGTGTCTTCTCTCTCAGCTCCGTGACTGAGACACTTAAATGTAGATATGTGGGATTTATCCTCCACTTTATTCCAGATGCTTGTATTTGACTATTTGCTTACACTCAGTTTGCAGTTTAACACCTTGTTAAGTTTAATGTTGACTAATTTAACAAAGCTGCAGTGAATCCTGCCTCCAGGAAGTTTGTATTGAAAGTGTTTTTAGTGAAAATGCTGCTTAAATCACTTTGTGGGATCTAGTGTGTGTTTGTGTTATTCAGCCGACACCTTTTGAAAACTTGAATTATCTATTAAATGCACCACAAACTGAACATGATCACATTCATGAAGGTAGATCTCCTGCAGGACAGTTGATATTTGAGCTAGTTTGACCAAGTAACTGTACTAAACATGATTTGAAAAGACAATTCATAGGTAAGATGATGGAATATAACTTATTGTCAAAGAGTTAAACTTTAAGCAACTACACCCGTTGTGGCTCGGGACCTGTAATCATGAAATGGGAGCTTTTTATGTCTATAGATTGTTATCATTGATATTTTCCTGTAACAGAATGATGTAGATGACAAGTCACTTTGCCTGAAGCAGTGTTTGTCTGTTATCTTCTGCCCATTTAGTTGTAAATGACGATGTCTCCTTGGTTTCTTACCCACAGTCTCCCACAGTCAGATAACTCGCCTGTACAGCCGCTTCACCAGTCTGGATAAAGGGGAAAACGGCACCCTCAGGTAAGACCTAATGTTACAACCACTGTCTGATTCACCTAAGTAAACAGCAGCCTGGAGATGTGGCTGGTTAGTCTGGTTCCTTCAATCCTGCAGTTTGACCTAAAACCATCTCGCAGGATATTCTGTGTTCTGCAGGTCAGGTTGGTTAGTTAGAGTCTGTGGGTTGTGATTCAGTCGGCGTACAGTTGTTCACTAGTTATTATGACGACGTTAATAAATCATCTTCTCTCTCACCGCTCTGTGAGTTGTTATTGACGTAGGTTGAAGGCAGATGACGCCGGCTTTCATCACGGCTTTGTACTTGAGAAAAGCCCATTTAACAAATCATTTGAAGCTCTGTAACTCTGACATATTGTGGCAAGAGTATTCAAAAACAGAATCATTGAAAGAGCATTAATGAGGACAAATATTAAGGGTGTTCAAATACATTTCATGATCTTGAAAGTCAATATAATAAGACTAAATTTGACTTTAGTAGCACAATTTTCTTTTAAGCTAATTTGGATCTTAATGCACTATTGAAGGTAAATTAATATAAATTGTGTAGAGACTTATTCGCATTCGATTAATGTTGTCGTCCACAGTTCTGCAAAATATCATTCATTCTCAAATGGGTTCCAGAGCCAGAGAGTCTTAATGAACTCAGTGATCAGTGAGACTTCACTGTGACCTTTCTTTAGTCTTTGATTAACTTCCAGTCGACTCTTCTCATCGTCTGAGCAAAACAAGCAATAGGTGAAGAAATGGTTTAATCATTGAAGCTGCTTAAACTTAACTTTGAGAACTTGCTCCTTGACTTTGCAGAAGATTCGTTTCAGATCAGTCTCCCTGGGATAGGATTTCAAAAAAAGAGCCTCAGCTCCACAGTTTAGTGATAAACTCATTCTTGTGTTTACACATCACAAGTTATTGGCTCCACTTGTTCTTGCTCCAGTGCTTTTAAGTCCCAGCACGCAGTCGGTTGCAGCCTCATTTAGGTCCAAGGTGACTTCCCTGTCATTCATTAGCTGTCCCAGTGTCCCAGGCCAACCTCTGGTGCTGCTGATGAAATAAAAGCCATAATTTCATCACTTGATATCCTCACTGCTAAAAAAATCTTTCAGAATCCAAAGTTTTCATTTGCAAAACATTTATCTTCTTTGTTTTTTTCCTTTTTCTAATATTTTCAGTCAAATCAATTCTGATTTTAAATAATAACAGACATCTTTCATATCTTTGAAAGTCCAGAATCTGTTTTTTAAATTGTTTTATTCATCACGCTGCGTTCTCACTTCCATTTTCCCTCCTGGCGTCTGCAGTCGAGAGGATTTCCAGAGGATCCCGGAGTTGGCCATCAACCCTCTGGGAGACCGAATCATCAATGCGTTTTTCCCTGAGGGGTGAGTTGTTCAAAGATACTGGTTTGTCGTCTCTGAGAGAACTTTTCTGCACAAGTTGTTGAGTCACAGGCACCAGGGAGCCAAACCACACCGTGATCCTCTGTGGCTGCTTGACAGCAGACTTGAGAAGCTCAGTTCTTCCCCACAGTTCTCTGTAAAATAAATCAGATAGATTCTGTTTTTTTATTTGGTGGTTTGATTCATAAGGAAGATAAAAACCAGATGTTTTCAAAGGTATCATTAAAATCCCCAAAGAAAGTCTGATTGCTTAATTTCACCCGAGGCCTTTAAAGGTTTCAGATCTCTTCCTTTTGCTCTGTTCTTTTCTTTTCTTCTTCTTACAATAGAGGTGGAAGTGCTTTACCTGGTTAAAATGGTGTTTGGTTACAACTAGTCTGAGTTGTCATTGTCTTTCCCACACAGCCAGTGTTTATCATGAGTATAAGGTAACATGACCCAGCACAAAATAGTCACTCTGTTGTGTATCTGATCCAGGTTGGGACTTTAATAAAAGTAAAGTCTTTGTTTTGTCTGTTTTCCAGAGAGGACCAGGTGAACTTCCGGGGCTTCATGCGAACCTTAGCTCACTTCCGACCAATAGAGGACAACGAGAAGAACAAGCCAGTCAGCGAGCCGCTCAACAGCAGGACAAACAAGCTGCTCTGTGAGTGCAGAGCTCGGTCAGGGAGGCGTGTCCGGGTGGAGCCGGTGACCAGTATCATGAACCAGCACACGGTTTCGTAATGTGTCTCCCGTGACTTATGGTTTTTGTTTTTGTTTTTTCCCAGTTGCTTTCCGTCTGTATGACCTCGACAGAGATGACAAAATCTCCCGGGATGAGCTGCTGCAGGTGAGCGGACGGGTTTGTCATGTAAACCAGACGTTGTGTCACAGATTGTGGAAACGGTTGCTTCACAAGTAAATCAGCCAAGTGGTGAATAGTTTCGATAGTGTCTTTTCTTCATGGAAATCACCCAACCCCCCTAATTCAGACTGATTTCTATACATCCTGAAACCATTTATCTAAGATGGGCTGGGTTTGATATTCTGACCTGCCTGAGGAGCGCTCGATGCTGAAGCACTTTTGTTAACGATCAAGATGGCTGCTGCTGATGTAGAATGTCTGAGGAATTCATTATTCAGTAGAATCCACAGCTCCGCCAAGGCCCAACCGTCCCTCTATCTTCCATCAACCTTCACCTCATCTCACCCACTCTTAGGTATCTGTCCTCTAAATATGGCTGATACTTACAGCTCAGTGGTTTTTTGCATAATTGGTGTTGACAAACAGACACGGGTGGAAACAGAACCTCCTCGGTGAAGGAAATAGATTTTCTGTAAAAGAACAAGCCCCCCCGCTGCACGCTGTCGTCTGTTTCCTTTTCCTTCGCTCTGCCACACGTTCTGTTGCACTGATTGATTTCAGCTCTGCTACCTTTAGGAATCGAAACTGAACTGAGCGGCTTCAGAACCATTCACATGCAGATTTGTGTTGTGATAGAAATCCACTTATACTCATGACAATGTTTGCTTTTCCTTCTGTGCCTGACAAGGAAACAATGCTTTTGTGTAATAGCTGTTTGAACGTGAGAGAAGGATCTGGATGTCAATGAGGAGACTTTGCCCTTGTGCTGATAACGATGTGATATCTTCCCGTAACTACAGGTTGATCTTCCCAGACGGTCTAATATCCTGTATTTTGTCTTCCTCCGTGTTATTTGTTGTGCCTCTGTGAGGCCGCGTCGGTTTCTGTGACATTGTGTTGACCTGTAATTGCTGTAAGCTGGGGGTTAAATGACTCAGACAGATTCCTTGTTTGAAACAAAACATTTCGGTGTCACCTGCGACACGTGATGCACGAAGCCATGAAACTCGAAAGATGCATTTCAGAGTTTGTTTGCCTGTTTTTCACAAAATAAGTGTTTCACTGTTATTTGTCACCGTGTGGCTTCCTGCTGTTGAAGTAATTTGTTGAAGTGAAATACCTACAAATTATCTTAAGCTTAAATACTTGTTTTCAAAACACATAGCGACTCGTATTTAATCGCCACCACAAACAGTTTTCTGACATCCATGAGCTCTAAAGGGACTTTGTGTTGTTTACAGGTCCTAAGGATGATGGTGGGTGTAAACATTTCAGATGAACAGCTCGGCAGCATTGCCGATAGGACCATACAGGAGGCCGACACAAACGGAGATAACTCCATCTCCTTCAATGAATTCATCAAGGTGAGTTCTGTGGCCGGAGGGCATCGGTCACCTGACGTACACGACTCTCTAATGTACCTGTAATACTGCTTCTGTACTTTCTAAAGTTTGTGTCCTAAACAAGAGACTACGCAACCAGTATCATGTGATATGTGCTTTTCATTTAGGTTCTGAACATTTAGTCATGAGCACAAACTGTCCTTTTGTGGGGGAAACAAACCAGAGACCAGAGACGGTTTCACACAGCGTTATGAAATGAAATGATATCTGAGTTGGACGTGTTGGCCGAGTTGTCTATTTATTTTGTTTACCTGGTACGTGCCTTTAAACAGGAAAAACATCTCGTCGGTTTTGGTTAGTTGTTCACGTCCAAGAGGCAAGGCAAATTTATTAGTAAAGCACATTCCAACAACAAGGTTGATTCAAAGAGCTTTACAAATGACATCAAGAGAAGATGTGAAGGCAATATTTGAAATAAATAAATATATAGAAAAAGACATGCATCCATGTTTTGTGTGTTTGAATTTAAATTTACCAGATACATTTGTTTCTTGGTTTTCCCATTAAACACTACAACTCCACCACAGAGATTCATTCTTTTCAACTGTATCCTTGTGTCCTCAGGTCTTGGAGAAGGTAGACGTGGAACAGAAGATGAGCATCCGCTTCCTGCACTAAGCTTCATTTCCATCTTAATTTTGAGTGGAGCTTCGATGGGCCAGTTGATGTCAGGACACGACCTCCTCCAGCGTGTCTGCAGGCTGCAGCAGCATTTACACTGAGTTCCCCCCCCGGTCAGACCAAGCGTTAGGTAGAGCGTGTCATAGATGTTGAGTTTCTGCCTCTGCACTGCTCTGTAAACAAAGGGAAACGTGCCTTGGGTTGTTTTATGCAATGTCACTTAGGGGTGTTACGATACACAGGTATTTGACACGTCACTAAAAGATGTAATGAACATAGTAATAAAAACTCTTATGATAGCATTGTATAAATGAACAAATCAAATCACTTTATTTTCTCAGTGACTCTCTGGTTCACACTCCAACTAAGTATGTATTAATATTTTGTATTTTGAGTTGAATCCATTTGCCAAAAAGAAAAAACACACTAAACTAAATCGTAGATGAATTTTTACTGATGGCCTTTTTATTTCAAATTTTCTATTGATTTTGCCATTTTATCAATAGCGTGAATTGTTTTGTGGACAATTCCTCACAGTGAAAATCTGATTTCATGACAGCCCTAAAGTCAGTGTATTATTTCTTCTTTTTTTTTCTTTTTCTTTAATGGATTATTATTTATAAGAGACCTTTTCAGAATCACAGTTGGTACTTCTGCTATTGTATGTATTCATGCTGTTCTATGGATATTCAGTAGATGCTCTGTCTTTGTCTGTACAAACATGGTTCAAAGTTAAAAACATGTCAGACGTTGGATTCCACTTCAGAACAGATCGTGTTTTTGACGCTAACATGATCTTATGACTCCTTTTCTCTGACTTGTCACAGAACACGTTGGAGCAGCCGGCTCTGGGTTTGTCCCTCAAAGCAGAACCTGCTGTTTTACTGAGTGAAGTGCCATGGCTTTGTTTGTCCTTTCTAACTTATTTTGTCAACAGTAAACAGGAACCCACGGCCATGTTTCTGTGTTTTTCCTTTTCCCTTCAGGGTTAATTTAGTTACTTTCAATAACTTGTAATGTTTCAATTGAGTAAAATCAAAGTTTTTATCTTCTGTTTTAAATCCGTTGACAAACTGGAGCCACAGCTGAGTCCTATCTCACGATGTTAAAGAAAGTGACCCACGTTACATCCTTCCACCAGCTTTCGTGGAAATCTTTCACTTGTTTTTGTGTAAACAAACAAACGTCCTTGGTGGAGGTAGAAATTGTTGAAAGTTAAAACTGCCAGTGTGGCCTGCTTTCAAAAATGTTTTTCTCGCTGAGGCTTAGTTCCCTGTCTAACAGTGTCATGTCCTGTACGCCGAATAACGTGCTTCTGTTTATATGATGTGTCTCACTGTTGATTTATGCACCGCTCAACATTTGTCATGTGAATACACAGAATCCGATGCAATAGTGTGTGTGTTGTCTGCACGGGCGAGTGTAGGTGAAAAGCAGTGGAACGTGTGATGAATGCGAGTTTGTTGAATCATTACTAGAACACCCTCCAGCAGAGGAGCGCAGGAAACACAGCTCAACCGTGTTATTAATCATTATGTGATGCTAGTCTACGTGTTCACGATGAAACATGAATTTGATTTGAATAAATGAAGTGCCATGCTTTCTTTGTATCATTTATTGAGAAGCTGATGAGGCTGTTCTTTTGCCTTTTATATGTTTGTTCCAGTTTTATAGATTGTGTTAATTTATGGAGAGGATAAAGACTTATTTTGTGACCTGTAAAAGGAAACACAGAGAAAGTTAGCTTAATGGAAGCTTCGAACGAAACAGAAAACATGCAGCAGATTCAAATCAGTTGCAATATGCAACTTCACCACTAGATGTCACTAAATTCTACACACCAAGCCTTTAAGATATTAAAAAATTTAAAATTTACGTTGAATTTTTCAGTGAACCAACTGCCCTCAGTAGATGTTAGCATTAGCTCCTCCATTTTTTATTTTACACACATTAAATCATATTACCTTCATTGTGTCATCTTATTTTTAATCAAACGTGAAATCCGGTTGGGTGGAGTTTTTTTAAATTTTGAATGATAACTGTACTTCCGGGGCGGGCTCTAGCTCTGATTGACAGCTCTCAGGCCCAATCCTGCTCCGGCTCGTAGTAGCGGAGCCAAGATGGCGTAGGGCGGAGGGGACGAGGAGCAGGGGACGAGGGGACGAGGGGACCTTGTCCTCTCCGGCGGAGGGGAGCGCGTCCGGAGGTCTGCGGGTTATTCTCCGGACGGGTCCCCGGCCGCTGCGGGTTCTCGTCCCGGAGGTTTCCCGGGAATCAGCGCTGACACATTCAGCCCCCCCCCCTTCTGTTTACCATTGTGTGCAGCTGCAGCTCGAACCTCAAACATCTGCAGCGTCGCAGAGAAGAACTCGGTCCAAGGTCAGTGCTTCAAACCCGCCGCTGCTGCAGGAACCTCTGGGTGAGGCTTTGATTCAAAGGCTCAATGAAGATGGTGATTATTGATTGATTTTTCTAATTCAGTTCTGTTTAAACGACATTAATCCCACTAATGGAGCAGGAATCTGTCGGTCTCACATCTCGTCTGTATCACATCTTTCCAAGATCCTAATCCTGACCCCCCCCCCCCCCCCCCCCCCCCCCCCACACACACACACACATTTATAATTGTGACTAATGATGTCACAATTATAAATCATGATGTCACAGTTGTCACATGTCATATTTCTGGGGGTTTAAGGATGAGCTGTTGTCGTAACCCCAAGTTATTTTATACACTTGCTGCCGCATCATCAGTTCTGTGACATCACAGAATGTTGCTGTGGGAGTTTATGAGTAAAACTCATACGTTACATGGGTACGGTGGCTGAGAGAAAACTAACACTTTATTTTACGATGTTTTTTCCAGATGATAAACCAGCTGAAGCCGGGACTGCAGGATCCTCCAGGACGACAGGAACATCCAGACCTTCAGATCCGCCCTGGCCCCACGGACAGGCGTCTCCCACCACCACCACAGAGATCAGTGGAGGTGAAGAGTGAAGCATCACGGACACGATGACCTCTTTTGGGATTGTGGGACACTGGAGCTCTCCGTCCCGATGTAGCTGGGACATCGGTCCTCTCTCCTCCACAGCATCCGCTCTCATCCTGGCCTGCTTCTGAAGTGTGATCATCAACGGGGACATCTTCCAAGATCCTCTTCCGTCCCACACACTCTGACTACGTCCACATGTAACCTGGAGTTTCTACACTGGCTCTATTTGTCTGAAAGTCTCCATGATTTAGGGATTTTCAGTCAGGTTTGAGCAAGATAGATTCCAGGTCACATGTAAACATAGTTACTAAGTTTTTACAGTAAAATCCCATTGTTGAGCCGGTTGATGATGAACAAATCAGCTGCTCCTCTACTCTGCAAAGAAGGTAAAGACACAAGATACTGTAGCAAAGATCAAGGCCTGTGATTAGATCCGACTCACGGGGAGTTCTTCTGTAGTTTTTTGCACTACCTCAGTGCCGTAACAAGCCCAACAGGAGAGTGAGAGACGGGTGGGACCAGTACCCTGAAGCTCAATGGTTGTCAAGTACCACAGCAGATTTAAATATTGTTCCCGGATGAGTCTGGTTTTTAGTGGTAGAGCATCCACACGTGAGGCCGTCGACTGGTGAACAGGAGCAAAACAAACCAAGCACATGATGCACATTTACTTTCATTTCAGCCATTTTGAGTAACGCCCTCAAACTGTGGTCTCCTATGCATCTGTCCTGAAGGAAGGTCACACGGTCGTCTTTTCACCCTATGCTCTCATTTTGGGTTTATTTAGTTCTCCTTTGTCAAGTCGGCAGGTTTATTCACAAACTGCAGGTAGAGACTCAATTAGTGACACTGACCTTGTGACTCGAGATCCCAAAAATATGGAAACTTATAGTTTAGAATGTGTCGTTTATCACAAAAGTCTCATCCTGTTTTATTTCTTCTCCCTTAAAACAACATTTATGTTCTCATTTGATCATTTTCATGATCTCATAAGAGATATATGTAGCCATCGTGTTTAAATTCTGCCGACAGAAGTGATCCTTTGATTCCTTTCATTTCATCAATTATGAGACAAACATTAAGTGAAAACAGCTTTTTGATGTGTCCAGTAAGTCGAGAGACACCAGTGCTGAAGTAGCATCTAGCACTGGTTCTTACATGAAGGAAACCCTGGCCCCATTTTTTTCTTTCCTTTCACGTTTTTGTGAAAGATTTACTTTAAAAATCAAATTTTCCGGGATTTGTGCAATATTTGATCCTAACTGTCATGTTGTTGACCAAACTGTATATTGTATAAACAAGTGACAAGTTGTTTGAAAGCAACAAGATCACCAATGTCTTCCATTAAGATTTGTATAGACTCATGTGCATTAACCAGCCTATTTAGCGGGACTGTGGTGCCACATTATTGTAGCCATGCATGACCAGTAGTGATGTTTGCTTTATGACGAGTAGTGAAATCAGTTCTCTAGACTAAGCTGGAGCTCAAAACTATGGAAACCATTTCAGTCAAATTAAAGGGTTGTAGACTGACGTTCTAAATCTTTGAAGACACCACGTCCAGATTCAGCTTGGCCTGTAAACACGAGATATGCAGATCTAAAGTATTGATTCAAGTCGACTCACATAGGCGTATATGCCCAATATATAAGTTAGTGTTGTTTTACTCTTCTTAGAACTTTTATCTTTAAAAAAAAAAGCTTTAGAGATATTCTAACATATTCTCATGCACCAAAATAATTAGTAACTTTTTGAATAATAACCATAAAGTTCCCATGAAACGAGTCTCAGACGTGACAATGACAGAATACCTTAATAAAAGAGGATTACGTTCATCCTGGATTAGGAACTAATTGGCAGGTGGTGTTTCAGCTCTAGAATTAAGATCTCACCATGACATCTCATTGTACATAGTACCTCATAGTTTTGGGATTCAAAGTGTTATAATTCAATCCATACAATTGTATTTGATTAGAGTTTTAGAAGCAATAACCTACAATAATGCATGAGTTCAGTGCCAGGGTGTAAGTGTTCAAAGGATTCCGTGCCGTGCCGTGGAAAGGACCACCACCGCCTCTTTACGCTTAATGTAGCCGTCTATCTATTGGTCACTTTTCTGGCGAGTCGTTTAGCTTTAGAAAACAGTGTCTCTTCTTAAGGTCTGGGATACTTCCTGCAGAACTACGTGCATGTGAGGACTGCTGTAGCATAACAGTATTTACAACTTTACCGAAACACTTATATTTTTCAGAGACTATTTTCCCTGCCTTGTATTTTTTCAAACACAAAAACACAATAATCTAAACCAACATAGGATACGCTTTAAATAATTCTTCTTGTAGCATTTTACATCCAAAAAAAACACGTTCCTTTAAAAATCCAGATTTCCAGTAACTCTGTAGCTGTGCAGCAAGTTTACTGAACCAACTTGACACTTGCTTGAAAGGCACTTTCTCTCTCTGTGCCGACTTGCACCATCATCCTCAACGTCCTGTCTAGAAAACTGTAAACTAAAAACCCTGTGATGCTCTTTGTGGGGATTTATAATCGCAATTTATAAGCAAGTAGGCGTCTAGCGACTTGAATTTATGGGTTTCAAAAAATTATGCATGACTAAGCAGAATAAAGAATGATTTGTATTGCATGCAATAATCCAACTGTGTAATGTGAATGGGTGTAAGTAGGATGTTGAAATGTTCATGTCAGGTGTTCTGGGACAAGGGGACGGTTGTTTGATTCTACTTGAGGAGCGTTGAGGTAGTTTTGTCATCGTGGTTTTCACAGACTGCGCAGCACCACAAAGAAACGATGGAGTGTTTCAAGTGTTCCTGCTCTCTCTCTCTGCTGAGTCATACGTGACCATGGCAGCGATGCCACAGGGCAGCTCAACAACCTCTTTGTTCCCATGAAAAAAAACGACACTCATATAAGCCTGGGTAAGATTAATGATGTTACTCTGTTTGATCAACTTCTCCACCGAGGGGGTGGACTGTGTAGAAACTATGCACTTCAGACGGAGGAAGTGGGCATGCTTATTATGTGTAAGCCTCTTGTCTGGTTTTGTATTAACAAAGGAAAAAAAAAAAAGAATCTGTATCAGAAATTCAGCAATAAAAAGCAGCATGGTGCCAATCGGACGACTGGGTGTCTGTTTACTCACAGTTTGAGTGCTTAAGAGGATTTACATCATGGAAATACCTTTTTGCAAATTAGAGAAAAGATTCATTAACTGTAATGAGTGTTTAGTGCCACAAAACAAACTATTACTGAACAGAAATGGAGCAAATAGATTATTCCTAGAGCCATTTAATGAAAACCTCAAAATATCACAACACAGAAAACATTACATATATACATAACAAACACCGGCCTACAGAGGGCAGCAGAGTGAGGAGCACAAGAAGCCTTTCCCCAGGACGAGGTGCAGTCGGGTCTACTTCTCCAAGACGCTGGTGATACTGCGGTCGGCCAATCGGCTCTTTAGACACAACATCCGATCCAGCTGCGCCTGGAACTGCTTCCTCACCTGCCGTGGAAATAAAAACAAACATGAGATCAACGTGTGAGACTAAGAAGGAAATTCTAAGAAGTCACATATTGTCAGGGTTCATACACATTTTGACCAATGGATTTCCACGACTTTTCAATAACTTTAAAACCAAATTTCCATGACCAAACATTTTGTGAAATCTCTGGTGTATACATATACAAAATTGAGTGTTTAAGCTAACAATGAGCATTCCAAAGCATACAGTATACTTTAAATGACACAAATGAATGAGACAATAGTTTGAGTTCTATGGCATGTCCTTTCCATATGTAGCCAAGCATGGTTAAATCCTCACTTCCCTGGCATAGTGCATTATCCCACCTGTTTCCCCACCAAACTTTTCCATTAGTATGAGAGCGTAAGCCTGCTTATAATATGAATACAACAAATTTCCATGACTTCTCCAAAACTTTTGGTATTTTATTGTTTTTCAAGCACTTTTCCAGGCCTGGAAATAAACATTTTACAATTCCATGACTTTTCCAGGTTTTTCATGACCGTAGGAACCCTGTATCGTTCTCACCTCATCGATGTTTTTTTTGACTGGCTTCAGATCCAATGTGATCGTGGAAGCTCTCACCATGGACCTGCTGTCGAGGATGTAGCTGCATAGAGAAATTAGAGAAGAGAGTTTTTATTTAATTCATGCAATTATTTTAAGTTCTGTATACGAAGATTGAAAGAACATAAATCAATCCCTTCAAAATCAAAAATGTCTGTTGAATCTCTCAAGGGACTTTGTGTATTTTAGCGTCTCAGGGCTTCAGAACACCTGTACACAGAAAGTCAATCAGCTCGTGTGCTCACCAAGTGATGTTCTGTGGAGGAGGAAGAGCGAGCGAATCGAGGCCCAACGCGACGGAGCCGAGTGAATAACTTTGCCCACAGAAGAGCGGCAGCCACGACACTTCAGAGAACTGTAGATGCTGAAATCACACGAGAGAGGTGACGAGAAATAAGACACAAACAGAAACCTTGAGCGTAATAAAAACATGTTCCTCACTGACAGCAGGTGAGTGAAAGATGGAGGATTTACAGGTTACTAGAAGTTTTCATGAAACAAAAAACCTTCACTGCTGCAGCCACTCACCAATTTGCCATTTCTCCTTTATGTCCGGACTCCTTTGTATTACTGATGACAACGTCAGAGGTCGCTCCTGAAGAGAGACGAGAAGCAGTGGGGGGGGATTATCTAAACAGCAATAATAACAATAACAATGAGTATAAAACATTCTAATGTGGAATGTTACTGACAAACTACCACTGACCCCATCTCTATTTTGTATGATGTGGTTTATTATATATTTGGTTTGTCAATTTTGTCATTCAAAAAGCATGTTTTTCTGATCCAGGCATATATTGTGGTATATTATTGTAAAATGTGCATTTAAAATACATATATATATGGTTGGAGACAGAAGTCCTATACAATAAATACACACATAGATAAGTAGAACTCGTAACATTTACACTAACGAGGTCTTGTGCAATAGACAGTTTGCTGCAAACTATACTTAAAAAACTAAAGTAAACACCAACTTTATCCATTTCCTACAATTAATACATATCTCTATTTGGAATGTGTTGCATGAAATATTGTGTTGTGCCACAATTCAACAATCAAAGACACACAACAAGTAGAATGAGACACCCTTGTGGATTCTTGGTGTTTATAACACAAACCCAACCCCAGTGTGTGAAGAGGTGAACTCACGCAGACACACGATCAGGCTCATGCATGTGATCTCCCCGCAGATGCTGAGGGAATCCGCCATCACGGTGTTACACTGTGTGCAGTGGAGAGTCATGTGTGGCCGGTTTCGAGCCTCCTCTGCGCCCGCTTTACCACCGTCCACACGCCGCGTCAACACGCTGTCATCGAACTCCATGTTGGACAAGTGGGACAAGTGGGACCGAGTCCTGCTCGATGCTGGTCCCGCCGAGAGGAGTTTGAATTCCGGATTAGAAAGAGCCGCAGGTCCCGTCCCTCAGTTAAATGGATCCGGGCTGAAGTTGGTTCCCAAAACCACCTGAGTTCTGTGAGATGTCGCTGCTGATATTTAATAAAACCAAAGAAGCAAATAATAAAGTCTGAGACAAAAATAACGACTTTTAAAAGATTCACGTTCTCTTCTTCTTCGCGGTTTGCAGCCAGCCTCTGGTGCATTACCGCCACCTACTGCACCGGAGTGTGGGTCAGAAAATAGATTTCATCCTCACAAAAATAGAATACATCGATTTTATGAGTACATTAGATAAATAAATAAGTAGGTTAGATCAATGAATGAATAGATTAGCTATTTATAATGTAATTAGATTAACACTGACAAGCGTATTCGAGACAATGACATATTTGAGTATTCAGTAACCCCCACCTGAGTCTGACTTTTATTCTGGCCTCACACCTCAAGGATGTGTTAAATTAACACATTATATTATAATATATTATACTGCATTACAGGGCCGGGTCTAGACAGGCATGTATGAGGGGGCAGCCACAAATCTTGAGGGGGCATTGTGCCTAACCCTAACCCTAACCCTATTTAGTTTGAGGGGGCACAACATTTATTTGAGGGGGCCAGGCCCCCTCTTGCCCCTGCCTAGACCCGGCCCTGCTGCATTACAATGCATATGGCAATCTGACACTGTTCACTGTCTTGCATCTTGCATTTCACTTTTTACTTCACTTTTTATATCTTTTATCTATTATATATATTTTATTTGTTTATGTCTAAATAACTGTTACTTTGTATAGATATTAGAAAAAGGGTGTAAATAGTGAGTAAATATATATTGTTTCTTTTTATTGCTTTTCTTATGTGTGTTGTATTTATTGTGTTTTTATGTTTTTATGTTCTATGTTCATTGTATGCACCAATAACCAGAGCAAATTCCTTGTAGGTGTAAACCTACTTGGCAATAAATACTTTCTGATTCTGATTCATTTGGAAAAATGTGTTGAAAGTTATGATGTTCCTTTAAGGTTCAGTGTGTGGAATTTAGTGACATCTAGTGGAATAAAGTATTTAAATATAAAGTGGCCCATTCTAAAGTAAAGATAACAATTCCTGCAGCTTAGATGATTAGTGAAAATATCACTAGGATTGTAATAAAACATTCTAAAAGTCTGATTGTGTACAATAACTTTTTCTAAATGATGTTATTGTCCACTCTCTTATGGTGGTGGCTCATGACCGATTGTTCCTACACCACGTGAACGCACCAGGAACGGATTCAAGTAAAACATTTCCATCTTCACTCCGATTGGCTGCCAGGCACATCCGGTCACAACCAGGAGCCAATCAACCGGCCGCAGCGGCTGTGTTTTGAATCGGAGGAAGTTTTAACCGTCAGGCGGTTCCGCGGCTCGAGAGGAAGAGCAACGTGTGTTTGTTCATTGTTATTTTGCGTGAAACCGAGTGAAAGTTACACGTCGACATGGATTTTGACGCAATGAAATACGCAGAGCTGCGAAATGTCGCCAAGGAGCTCGGTCTGAAGGGGAAAATGAAGGTGATGGAGTTAGCATAGTTAGCATAGTGCTCGGTTATGGGCGCTAGCTTGTTGAGGCTAAAGCTAACGTTTGAATGCAATATGACATGTTTGTGCTGAATATTGTTGTTGTTGTTGTTGTGAAACAGGCGGATAAACTGTTGAAGCTGATCAAGCAGCATTATGAGAAAGAAAAGAACGAGGAGGAGGAGGAGCAGGTAAGAGACTCACACTCCCTGTTGGAATGATCCCACTTAAACAAAGGCTTTTTCTTAAGATAAGATAATAATCCTATATTAGACCCACAAAGGGGAAATGTGCAGTAATGCAGCAGTAAGTATTATGTAGCATGCAATATTTAAGTATGAGGAATATTAATGTTATTAAACTAATATATGCAGTGGAAAGACATTTAAAAATAGGTAAAGGGAATAGATTGCACATGAACCATTGATATTGTACAGACCGATACATTTATATCACAGTGAATTTCCAGTTGAGACTTAAAGGGTTAAAGTGCAGTACGTGATTGTGGTGAATACAGTCATAACAGTCACATCTCCACTGTTTTCCAGGGACAAGGTCGCGATGCCACCGCTGCTGTGGAGGAGGATGTGAATGCAGGACAAGGCGCTGCTCAGGAAAGTGAAGATGCGACTCCTCAGGAAAGTGAAGATGCGACTCCTCAGGAAGAAGTTTCCAACACCGCGATGTTTGTGAACACACGTCGAGGCAAAGGCAACGGTACCAAGAGAAAGATCTCTGATACTGAGGCTGAGTGTGATGTGTCTCCTCCGACTGCTGCAGAGGTACTACACACCATCACACACACACAACACTGAGCATCTTCTCGTCAGTAGCTATAACCTCCTGTTAATTTGGCGGATTAAATATTTAAACATCTGTTCTCCAGGATGATGTGGAAGCGGCTGCTGCACCCCATGGTGCGAGGCGCTCAAAGAAGAGGAAAGTGTCTTCTGTCAAAGACTCTGACCAAACCGAGCCTCAGAAGGATTCCCAGGTCCCAGCGAGCGAGCAGCAGCTGGCCGACGTGACGGATGAAGCACCAGTGCATGGTACAGGTGAGTCATGGTTGATGAAAGAGAATGAAGTATGTTTAGTTTGGTATTTCTGAATACTTAATTATAATAATAATTTGTATTGGTTCAATTAGCCATATTTGCCTTTAACTTGAAATGATGCATTTTTTAATATAGTTCCAGAAAAGGCCACAAAAGCAGCCAAAGCTGGTAAAATCCCTCGTCACCAAGGCCTGCAGCTGAAGAACAAGCAGTTGAAGCCTGTCACTCCCAGTAAGTCCCCAACCAGTCGCCTATAGGAGAAGCAGAGGATGTTTTTCCCTACAATTTAATTAGATATCTCTTGTTAATTGTATATTATTTTTTTTTTAGACTTCAAAAAACTCCACGAGGCTCATTTCAACAAGATGGAGTCCATCGACTCTTACATGCAGCGGAAGACGAAGCAGATGGACACCTACAGAGCTTCAGTTAAAGAACTCAAGGTACCACAAAGCGTTCACTGACTTCTTCCCATGAAAACAATCATGTTAATGAATATGGTTCTTTTACAAATTCCATCTATTTTCCTTTTCAGAATCTTTCAGACAAAACTCAACTGCAGCAAGCTGATGGCAAAACCCGAGCAGTGAGTACCATCACCTATTAAACCCTCTGAATACTTTGAGTGCAGTGAGGCTGATGAGTACTTGTCTGTTCTTCAGAAGGCAAATCAGAGTCGTACGTCCATCCTCAGTCCTGCTCCCGTCAACAAGGGACCAGCTGACGGCCGACGCACTCTGCTCTCAGCGAGAAAAGCTCCGAAGGAAGCTGCTGGGAAGCAAGACGCCCCGTTCAGACCCTCCGTCCTTTCCACTCGCAGGATCAATGTTCGGTGAGTTACACTTTCATTCAAGGTTTGTCTCTCGGGTGGAAAATGATGTTGTCCTTCATGTAACGTGACAAGCAAATGTGATTGTGTGCAGGTTCAGCGAAGCCACCAGAGACAAAGAGTTTAAGGGGTCCTTGGTGAAGACGCCGGCCCGCATGTCACCCTGTGTGACCTCGAGCACGCCACAAATACAGAAGACGGGTGAAGTCAAGTCCATCAGTGTCAAGAGTACATCCTTCTCTGCTGCAAAAACTCCAGGTACTTTAAATCATTCCATATCTGAATAAGAGATTTATAGGTTGTGTAGATATAATAAAGTAATTCAACTGAATTCTACAGGGGCGTTCATTTTCACTGGCAACACCAGCACCGCTGAAACCCCCGGAACACAGAAGAAGCAGAGTTTTGACCTGAAGGCCAGTCTGTCTCGTCCTCTCTCCTACAAGCCGCATACAGGTAATGATGGTTTTCAGTTTCTGTGTTTAGCTGACGTGTAGTGAATCATCAGTGAACCAACCCCTCATGTTTTTAATTTACAGGTAAACTAAAGGCTTTTGGAGATGTCAAGGAGAACACAACGACGGCAGCAGACAAGTCTCTGATCTCCAACTCGCATCAGAAGAATTATAAAAAGCACCAAGTCCAAACAAGGTTTGTCTAAAAAGAAGCAGCACTGTCATCTGATTGATTTCTCTCTTAAAACAGTGAAACCTCTACAACATCTGTCTTTTAAATGTTTGTGTTGTCATCTTAGGGATAACAGGAGAGAGAAACACACTGCCGACCGGAAGCAGAAGAAAGAGAGCGTGCTCGGGGCGAGACGAGGCCTCGTCATGATGTAAAAATATTGCGCTTATTTGTTGACATTTGTACAGCCTGTTGTTCCCCTGTAAATATTTGGTTGTCTGCAGTCGACTAATCTCTGCTGCTTTTTAGCCTTCTGTAGAGAAGCTCTTTCAGCTCTGTTTCACGTTACAGTACTTTGGTTTTAGATTTAAACACATGAATAACTTACTTTAACTCTGTTTAATGATGCATTTAGATGTGGAGAGGACGTGTAGTCTTCTGTAGAGAAGCTTTCATCTTTCAGTCATGCTAATTACCTGGTTTTAGATTTAACACTTGAACTTTAACTCTGTTTATTGATGTATTTAGATGTTTTGTGGATCGTTCTGTTTTGCTGCATTTGAAATTGTAATTTGTTCTTAAAATTGATTTTTTTTATGGACAGGGTGGTTAAAGACTAGTGCAAAAAAGTCTTGTTGCATACCCAATTAAATTTTCTATTGCTGTTTTCCAAAGTGTCTTTCATTATTTCATTTCCAACAGAATATAATGCACAAAAATTATGCAAACGTTTGTTTGTTGATAGAAGAGTTCAGCTGTAATTCAATGAGAGTTCATCTCCAGAGTTGTTATAGTTTCAAACTTCAGGATTCCTCTTGTAAACTTCGTAGGCAAACTCCTCGGTGTGAGCGTAATCTTTGCAGACGCCGATGAAGTCGATCTCCAGCTGGAACGGACCGTCTGCTTTATCTCCCAAAGTAAATCCAACAGTGTTGACCTGTGAATACAGAAGAATATACTAAATGTAATAGACCACTGCAGTTAGAGGGTAAAAATATCATTACATAATATTGCAAATGTACTGTCGTGTAACGTGTCCTTTGCTCGTTACCTTGTCCAGCCAGAGATGATGCTGATCATCCTGTATCCTCCCACGATGCGTCAGGAAGAACTTGGAGAAAGGAATCTGTAAATAAGTCAAATTTACATTAGAATCACTAGTTGTACCTGAAAGTAAACAAATGTGGTAATTGTTTTAAGTTTTATAAAGCATTAAACTATATGTTACTGATTAACTACGTACCTTGACGTCCTGCCAGTAGGGTCCTCCTCTGGTGTACAGAAAGTAACTGTATATGTCGTCTCTCTGGTGAGAGAAGTAGGTTTCTGTGGCGATGTTGATCATCCATGGACGACCATCGCCGCGAACCCGCAGGTGCAGCGTGTTGAAGCTGGACCAGTCGTGGTGCTTCTTCCTGTCAAAGGAAAACTGGGGACGACAAGAAAGTTTGGTTTTGGTTGATACTTAGAACAGTTGTCACCTCAACCTCTGACCTTGGATGTCAGCAGGTTGTCATTTCAACACGAGCCTCACACAACCACAGGAGAAAGAGGAACTGGTCTTTTAAAGTTGTGACTGCTAAAAAGTTTTTCCTTGTGACGGCTATCCCACAAGACAGAATTGTGTGTTATTCCTCATGTGATCGTTCTGGCAGGGCACTTACCAGTGGTTGTTTGGAGCGCATGGTGCAGTAGCCACTGTAGCGTGTTTCTCCGTCCCTCGGAGGAGTGGAGCTCAGGTTCCCGTACAGGAAACAGGTGTTGTTCTTGCCCAGCCTCAGGTGGGCTTCACTCTGGCCTCCTATCTCGTGATCCGAGGACACGGTCCACTCCTCCAGGCTCTCCGGACCTCTGAACTCCCACATCACTCGGTTCTGCTCCAGCATGTGCTCAAGAACCGGTTTGCCCTCTGGACCGACCCAGCGGTCAGAGAACTCCGTCTTCAGCAGCATGAAATGCTTCTTTATTCCCTCCAAACCTTTGTTGAAGTTAAAGTTAATCTTCTGCCATGGAAACTTGTTTTCCTTGGGCTTCCCGGGTCGTCTGTACTCCCCCTGGATCACGGCTCTTGTGGGCACAGTGAGCGGGCCGACGGGGGGGAGAAGCAGCTGCTGGTGGATGGAGCTCAGCAGCCTCGCCGAGGGGAAACGTGTGATCCTGCTCAGGGACATTTCACTGTTGATCAGGACGAGTCACTGCTGGGAAACATCACATGGGGAAACACTTGAGTTACTGGATGATAGTGAAATATCAATATTAGGTTTCATACTGTAGATCGACTTCAACAATTAGCCGATCTACAGTATGTTTTGCTTATTTTATTGGTCCTGTTCACAGATGCATCGATTATAATGACACTAAATGATCAAGAGGAACTATTATTTTACTTTTAGTGGCTTGATAGACTCTTGATAATACTAGTACGTCTTCTTATGTCGTCTATTGAATATCTGAGTTTCACACTAGTAAATAGCAGCTGTTTTGAATGGGGCTTTTATTATTGTTGACCTCCTCTGTTTAGTAAATACACCAGGACAACAACAATGTAAACAAGTGTTAGCTACAGTCTAGTAAAGGAGAAACCATCATTCTAAAAATACATAACTCTGGACACATGAGAGACAGCAGATGACACAGTGTCCACTTACCGAGGCCATGTTGTGCGGAAGCTGCTCGTCGTTAAGCTTCACTCCATCTTGAACACATCTCTTCATGTCGCTGGTGTCAGTGACAAACTACTGAATAAACCGCAGCTACACGTTAACACACACAGGGTCTGCGCACATTCAGGACGTGCGTTCAGGACACACGCACCCGGAGCAGCTACGGAGACACGGCTGCTCATCAATTAAAGGTCGAATCCTCTCGGCTCTTGAACGCAGCTTGCGTGCACCGCAAACTTCGGTCCTGACTGCAACGATCACCATACACATATAGTTCCCTCCTCATTTGATTATGGGTTATTTCCCAATTTGACCAGTATCACCTGGTCTGTAAAACAACGGGAGAAGGACTAACGTTGGAGATTTATTTTTACTCCACCGCGCGGGATATAAAAGCCCGAGTAACAACAAATGACGCGCATGCTCAGTAGCGCCTTTGTGTGTCTCGACTGCAGCGCACCTAGCTCGCTGGTGAACTGAACTAGCTAGCCTCGTTCGTAGAGACGACACAGGGGCAGCTAGCAGGTTAGCCGCGCTGCTAATCATGGTGAACGTGAAGAAGCGGAAAGGTCGGGTCGTGATCGACTCGGACTCCGAAGACAGCGCCAGCGACGATAACTTAGACCAGGTAGGCGCGAGCTTTTCGTCCGGCGGTTGGATGCCCAACGGCGGCGTTAAGTTGCCCAGCAGCTCTGATGAGGGGGAAGCTAACGGGGGCTAGCTAGCTGCGTTGTGTTTGGCCTCGCTGGGGGGGGAAAGGGGCCGGATTTATTCACTAGTTCTGTTGTTCGCACAGAAACGCGCCATTACACGGAACATCTTTAAAGTCCAGTGTTCTCTCTGACAGTTCCTTGTGTTAGCACAGGTAGCAGGGCAGTTAGCGCTGGGGAAGCTAACCAATGCTAACGATTAGGTTACATTCCGAGAAACACACTTAACGCGAGCAGTTGTTTTTTTGTTGTTGTTGTTGACAGGAAATAACCGCGCCAAGGCCTTTAACCCGGGTCTGGAGCGTGCACCTGCTGTGTGTGCGTGTGTGTGTTTGCGTTTTATTAGCTCGTAAACTGAACCGGGATCAAGTGTGTTTTGCACAAACTGAACCCGCAGTGAGGCTGAACTTGATTCTCCCGGGTGACGTCACCGAGCGGGGTTGCCTATATATGTGTGTGTGTGTGTGTGTGTGTTGTTGTCAAACACGTTGACCCGAGGAGCTTCACGGTCCCACATGTCAGACTGAGGAGAACTGATCTGGGAACTGCCACTCGTCCTTTTCACCTGACTGTTAACTGCCCGGTAGTTTGCCCCCAGAGGCACTTCACACCCACAGAGCATAACAGAACCCCCCACTGTGATCGTGTCTTTCTTCCACCTCAGGCCCAGTAACAGGTTAATAGGTTTGGTTGTTTCCCAGTGAGTTGACAGGGCTGCACATCAGATCCTTGCATTAATCCATAACTGATTGTTTTGGTGTTATGAGGCTCCGGTAGAGAGTCAACTCTTTTTTTTACTCACCTGGAATTCCAATGCTGCAGCTTTTTTTAATTTTATGCAGCGTACCAGTCTAATACCAGTGATCCCCTTCTTCCCAAATCCAAAGTCTGTTAACTCCCTGAGTGACACTCATTTATTGTATAGTTGTTCTGATACCGATAGTAACTCTGTAAACTCCCTTTGTTCTACAGCCAGGTAGTTTACCCCAGAGGCACTTCACACCTACAGAATGACAGAACCACCTTCTCAAGGCCTCTCTTATCAAGTTATTCTTCAGGCTCCTTATGGTTGTCTTGATTCGCGAGAACTGCACATCACCTCTTGCAATAATCCACTTAATCATTATCTTGCAGTAATGAGTCTGGTACAAATTGAAAAATAATTGTTCCCACTCTGCCAGTACAGAGTATCCATTAATACCAGTGATCACCTTTTTGCGAATAGAAAATAATGTTCATCTCACTGATACCCGGACTGCGTACCGGCCAATACCAGTGCATCAAACCAAACATTAGTGTAATTTATACTGGGATGATCTGGGTCAAATCATCGCACTCTTGGGCCTCACCGTCACAGATCTAAATAAAGTGTATCAGATTTAGTCAGGTGGATTCCAATTAAGGGAGATAAGGGCAAATAAAGTTTGACATTTGGGGTGAAAAAGTGCCCAATCTTTCATGGTTAAAGACTTCCTGCATCTGTCCCTGGATTTACAGTCCTCCACTCAAATCTGCGTCTCTCTCAGTTTTATGTGCTTTGCTTTGTGTTCCTTTATTGATCCAACACCAGAGACATTATCTTGTTACAGCAGCAGATTGTCAGAATCAGGTTGACGAGAGAACACGTGAAAGTTCAAAAATGAAATGGGCAATACAATTCTGTTAGATAATATCACAGAGACTGCGCAATAGCGTTACCTTTCACTACAGGCCGAAATCTATTTGTGGAGAAATGTACTTGGGCCAAGTGTAGTAGCATAGACGGAAATGTATATGTATATATGTGCAAGTAGGTATTGGAATAAATGTTTATATATATATTTTGGTTAAAGGCTTTTTGGTTAATCCAGCTGGTAATTGTTTGAGTTGATACATATAATTTAACTGGTGTTATTCACTTGTTTGGATCATATGTTGTTTGCGCTGCAGAATCCGTGGTTTCGATAGGACAATAAAAATGCACAACTGTTGTTGAGGCCTCTTTAAATCCAGAGGCTCAGGCAGTCAGCCAAACGCTCTGAACCCATGAAAGGTTTTAATAATGTTTTGCATAATCCTGCTAACAGACAAACGGCAATAAAAACATAACCTTGGTGGAGGTTAATGTGCGTTTGCTCCAGCCTGTGCTGCTTGTCAGTGGGGGTTATTGGGCTGATAAGGGGAAGCTGGCCCCTGGTCAATCCTTCAGACCATGTCCAAGTCAGTTGTGTGTGTGTGTGTGTGTGTGGGGGGGGGGGGGGGGGGGGGATGTTTGCTCTTCTATAAGCATATTGCAGCATGTGTTCGTCGGCCCTTTACTATGACCAGCGACGCATTCCCTCTGTATGAGGTCATAATCACTTACATCTTTATCCTGAATGTGGTTTGAGTTTATTCACCAGCAAGGCTACTATTGCAGCATATGGCAGCTGTTACAGTTACTCAACTGCATGTTTTTTTCTGAACTTTTTCTGTTCAGGAGCTGTTGTCATTGGCAAAGAGGAAGAGGGTGGACTCAGGTGACCAAGAGGAGCCAGTCAGCAAACCTGCAGCGTCCACCGACTCCGAGACGTCCGACAGTGATGATGAGGTACGACACTCCGGGTATTTTCTGTGTGCTCTTGTTGTTATAATGGATAATCATCTTTTTTGGCAAGTTACAATTATTTGATAAATAAAACTGATTTTATTTTTCCCTTTCTAGTGGACCGTGGGTGGAACCAAAGGTAAAAAGAAAGTTAAGCCAGGGAAAGGGTCTGAGAAGAAGAACACTACGAAGAAGAAGGTTGGTAAAGCAACAGCGTCCGGCAGCTCTGATGGAGACAGCTCGGCGGAGAGCTCTGCACCTGAGGAGGGTAAGTGGAGAATCATCTATATTCAAACAGCAACGTTTTCCTAATTTAATTACTGTCCCATATTTCCAAAGTTCTTGGAGGATCCAGAAAGATTAATAATTATATCTTGTAAAAGCTTCAGTTGCTTCAGTCACGTGTTTGATTTAAAGGTTTAGGGACCAGAGATATTCTGAAGTGTAGATCACTCAAATCACTGAGTGCCGTGTCCTCAGGTATTTTAGGCGGCTGGGATTAGGTGAGTCACTGGCTCATCCCCTTTATTCCAACGGGCACTCAGTGTAGCATCTAATCTGTTTGTGTATTTGTGTTGCACTGGCGCCAAATGTTTCAGGATGATAATGATATAATGGGCAAGAAAGTGAGAAAGAGCCTGTATCCCCACCAGTGCCAAGTATACATGCAAAATCAAATAATTCCACAAATCTGTCACACTCATTTCAGATATATAACTTTATTAAATTACTTCTTCAGGTGTTGTACACACAATCTCTCAGGAGACACTAAGATTAGTGTTGAGAAGACAATGGGGTAATTTAAGGTATAGAATGGGTTCAAGCTAACTAATGTCAATACAAGGAATTCGCTCTAAGACCAACTTAAAGATGCTCTCAGGACATCCAACCCTCTAATAGTTTAGTTTTACTTCATGGCTGTGGAGTGATTCCTTTTTAAAGTGTGTGAATGTGTCTTTCTCAGGCGAGGTGTCTGATTCAGAGAGCAACAGCTCGTCCTCCAGCTCAGACTCGGACTCCTCTGAGGACGAGGTGTTTAAGGACGGCTACGACGAGGACTTGATGGGAGACGCGGAGGACAGAGCTCGTCTGGAGCAGATGACAGAGAAGGAAAGAGAGCAAGAGCTGTTCAACCGAATTGAGAAACGAGAGGTGCTAAAGAGACGGTGAGCAGAGGAAAAATCTTCTAAAGCTGTAGAAAACCCCAAACAGGATATTTAATTGATTTGAAACTATCTCATGCATCTGGCATTTGAGTTTACCGTTTATTGATCCGAGACTACGCCTGGTTTCACAGCTTTGAAATTAAGAAGAAGCTGAAGACGGCAAAGAAGAAAGAGAAGGAGGAGAAGAAAAAGAAGCAGGAGGAAGAACAAGAAAAGAGGAAGCTATCTCAGGTTCAAGACACACAAGTGGTGAGTCCGGAATAAAAAATTTTTTGCACAAACACGCCAATCACACAACGATTTGTCGATGTCTCTTTACGTGATTTTAAATGTGCTCCCTTCTCTAGGTCATGTCACACAACAAGGAGAGACGATCCAAACGGGACGAGAAACTGGACAAAAAGTCCCAGGCAATGGAAGAACTAAGGGCTGAACGTGAGAAAAAGAAAAACAAAACGGGTATGTGTTGTTTCTTTTTTCTATTACACGTCCGTGACTTGATTTTTGTGACGTTTCAATCAGTTGTCATTACTGATGCTTCCTCTCTGTGCTGAGCAGCTGAACTTCTGGCCAAACGAATGCCCCTGAAGACGAGTGAGGTTTACTCCGACGATGAGGAGGAGGAAGAGGAAGATGATGACAAGTCCTCGGTGAAAAGTGATCGCAGTTCGCGTTCATCGTCTTATGATGATGATGATGAGTGAGTGTCATACATTTTGTATTAGAAGCATTTATCATAACACGACCCTTTCCCTGTGCTTTAACTCTTTATGTTGCATTTCTGCTCGTAGGAAAGAGGAGACTCCGCCCAAGTCGCAGCCGGTTTCTCTACCAGAGGAGCTGAACAGGGTCCGTCTGTCCAGAAACAAGCTGGAACGCTGGTGCCACATGCCCTTCTTTGCAAAGACTGTGACCGGCTGCTTTGTGAGGATAGGGATTGGGAACAGCAGCAGTAAACCAGTCTATAGGGTGAGTCTGGATTCTTTTACAGTGTTTAATATTTGACAGTAGTGTGCACTTGTGTGGTGGTGATATTGGGCCTGATTATTGAAGTTGGGTGTAATTTTACTCCTTGTTGTTGCAAGGTTGCTGAAATTATGGATGTAGTGGAGACGGCAAAGGTTTATCAGCTTGGAACCACACGAACGAACAAGGGATTACAATTGAGGTAGGTGTATTGTCAGAAAAAAAACTTTTTACATATAATAAAATCAGGAATCAGTTAATGAACTTTCTCCTCCTTTTCTTCCTGCTCCCTTTCTGTTGTGTATTTTCTCAGGCATGGCGGCGACACACGGGTTTTCAGGCTTGAGTTTGTATCAAATCAGGAATTCACCGAAAGCGAGTTCAGGAAGTGGAAAGAAGCAGTAAGTGGAATTAAAAAGAGGAACAATTTGAACCCTCAAAAATCTGTAATCTATACAGTGAGATTAAGAAGGAACCTGTGTGTGGATTTTTCTCCTTTGCAGATGATTGTTGCCACGATGCAAGTCCCAACTCTTGATGAAGTCACCAAAAAAGAGCAGTCCATCAAAGAAGCTATGAACCACAAATTCAACGACAAAGACATAGAGGATGTGAGTGTGTTTCTTTAGAAAAGTGTTGCCTGGTTCTCCTGCTGCATCACACGCAGAGAGAAATAAACAAGGGTCTCTTCTGTCGTTACTTTCTGCAGATCGTGAAAGAGAAGGACCGATTCCGAAAAGCTCCTTCGAACTATGCCATGAAGAAAACGCAGTTATTCAAAGATAAGGTAAAAGAAATCAGTGGAGAGTTGTGGTGTTTTGAGGCACCGGAAAATGACAATCAAAAGATGGTCTGTCAGACTCTGACTGTTGCTCCTGTGGATTTGTTTGGGTTCCAGGCCATGGCAGAAGAGAGCGGGGACGGAGACAAGGTGAAGGTGATCCAGGATGAGCTGAACGTGCTGGAGGAGAGGGCGGAAGCACTCGACAGACAGAGGACCAAGAACATCTCTGCCATCAGGTACATGAGCAACGCCCATTATCTCCCTTCTGATTTAACATGTAGTAGTTTGTGGATTCAGTTTTATCTTTTAAAAGAACCGAACAACTTTTGTCTTGAAGCTATTGTTTTTGTTGTGACTTATTCAAGTATACTTATATTTACCCTCCAGCTACATTAACCAGAGGAACAGAAGCTGGAACATCGTTGAGTCTGAGAAAGCTCTCGTGGTAAGTCCCGGTCTCTTTTGACACCTTTATCCACCACAATAGGAATTGATTGTTAAAATAAGTAGATTTCAAACCTGCCACCTTTCGGAATGTAGAGAAAACCAATCACATGTTGTGTTTTTTATATTTTTGCTGCCTTTTCGGGCATCGTAGAGTTGGTCTTGATATAACTCTGATTTTTATTATATCTCTATTCTGTCACAGGCTGAAGGACAACTCTCCAAAAACCAGCAAATGGACCCTTTCACCAGAAGACAGTGCAAACCCACCATGGTGTCAAATGTAAGGTTTCCACAATGATTTGTTTGTACAATAAACCTTCAAATCTAGATTTCTCTCCCCCTCTAATCTGGTGTTTTGTTCCTCCCGGCTCCTCCAGGCCCGGGACCCCTCAGTCCATGCAGCTATTCTCGCTCATCTCAACCAGAAGTACGGCTCCGGGTCAGCAACAGATCTTAATAACGGTGCAGAGCTTAACGCACTGGTAAGCCCAGCACTGCCTCTACCCTCACATGTTCACTTCTTTACCTCCGTCAAGGTTTTCAATGCTGTCCGTCTGTTAGCAGGTTACACAAAAACGACTTAACCAATTTTATTGAAACATTCTGGAAACGTGTTGATGGGCAAAGGAAAAACCACAGATTCTTCAGATTGTTCTTTCTTTTAACATTGTCTAATTGGCAATCGACATTTTGGGGAATCTCAAGACAAATAATGCAAAGATCTTGATTAAATAAAAAAATAAGGAATATGTAAAGTAGCAATATCTATGATTAGGTGAAATTGGAGAAAAACGGTTTTACTTTAAGCTGTGGAACAAGCCCATGTGAAGCAGAAAACAACCAATTTTGTTGAAGGAAATGTTCCTGCACAAACCATCTTAGTTCTGTCTTCTCCACCCAGAGGAGCTCAAACATCTTTTGCTTGTTTCTCTATTAAAGGGACAAGTAATCCAGAAAGATAAAGACGGCCCCAAGCCCAACACTGACCTCTCAGAGGACTTGTTTAAAGTTCATGACTTTGACGTTAAGATCGACCTCCAGGTTCCCAATGCAGGTGAGATATCATTTATTCTCCTTTCGTATTCTGATGATTTGAGGGAAGTTGTATTGATTTTAGCACGTATTTATACATTTTGCATTTGTGCTGTGCAGAGGCAAAGTCTCTGTCTGTGAGCTCCAATGCGCTGCCAGTGAAGGACGGCGCCCCCCGCAGGTCTCTTAACCTGGAGGACTACAAGAAGAGGAGGGGGCTGATCTAATATGGCCAGTCCATCATTCAGAAACCACAATGCATATGTAATTGTCTGTGTGAGTGAGTGAGTGAACGAGAGTGCGTGTGTGTCTGTGTGTGTGAGTGAGTGAACGAGAGAGAGAGAGTGTGTGTGTGTGTCTGTCTGTTTGAATGTTGATGCAGCAGAGTGTCTATCCAAACAGAGGAAATACTGATTTAAGCAAAAACAACATTTCTCTCAAAGGATCTCTCAGAAGAAACCTGCCCAGAAATTGGTTGTTCTGTTATTTTTCACGTTATCAAACAAAAACTCGTATATTGAGTTGTGTTTTTTTTATGTATTTAACTCCTCCCCCTCTTTTGGATCCTCTGGAGTCCACTACTGTTTATTTTTTTGTTCTCTCATATGGACTTGGCGATTGTGGATTATGACCTTGAACAAGAAGGACACAATTTTAGAAGACTTAGATGTGGAGGCTTTTTTGAAATTACTGGACTGGTCATTTAATGGAGTTGAAGAGCAATGAACGAATTACTGTTGTAAATTTACCCCCCCCCCCCCCTCAACTGTGTGATCATCTGCTGTTGCAGTCCATCCTAAATTTGAGTAGCCTCTTGTATTTTTGCGGAGTGTAGATGATCACCATCTCTGACTGGACAGTGACGCAGCCTCTACACGACCAATATGGAAAGTTCAGTACATGTCGGCTGGACATTTGTCCATTTTTAAGTCTTTGAACCAGCCCCTTTTAGAGGAACCCTTTTCTATGGCTGACCCTGTTATAAAATTGTTTCTTCATTTCTGTCCACAACCCCATGGTTGGTTGTTCATTGGATAAGTCCCTCGCCCGCAACCCTCGGAGAAGATTCTACGTGTTATCGATTGTGTCCATAGTCAGTTCCTGTATTGATGTGGCATGCCTTGTAAATATGCATTTTGGAGTGAGTGCGGAAAAAATAAAGAGGCACTGTTTCATAACCTCAGTGTCATTTTTTTTTTTTTTTTTTAACTTTTTTTATATTTTAAGGTGATAGTGCAGCAACACAACAAATCTGCTGTGCTAGTTTATCTTTCATTTTGGGAGCATTCAATAATAATTCCAGACTGAAGTTACCTGATTTTTTTTTTTTTTTTTTTACACATGCTATGAAATAAGTTGTGTATGTTTGTTTAAATCTAAGGGTTAGGGTTAACCCTAACCCTAACCCATCAGCATCATGAATTTACAATACAACTTAATTTTTATTCAAGTATATTTTACGCAATTTCAATATAAAAGCAGGTGTATATTAGAAAAAGTCTAGTTCTTATTCTACCACTGTTACTTCCATTTAATGTTTTTTTTTAAAGAACAATACTGTTTTATAGGATTTGTAAAGGTCTGAGTTATTTTATTTCTCACACACGCAATAAATTGTAAATAATTTGTCAGTGGTGGAGGAGAAGAATAACCAGTAAAACACCTCCATTTAAAGCTCACTTTAAATAAAGTACAACATTTCTAGGATAATCCTCTGTATATTATAATAGATTATAACTATTGATGTATTAATGTGTTAATCTGGTAAAGTTGGGGGTATTTCTGATTTATTTGTGTACTGGTATGATGGAATTTTTCACCCTGAGGATCAATAAACTCTTATCTTGAGCTGTAATAATGCACCATTTATTTTTTCATTAGAATATTGTGATTTTATTTCCAGGAGCAGACAAACAAGCCGGAGGCAGTGGCTCATTTCTGATCAGGCGCTTCAGAGGTCACTCTGTTGTTGGGTCCTTTCCCAGCAGCGCTTCCTGGTCCACGTATAGAGAAGATCATCAACATCCTCTGTGACAGATGATGATACTGGACCGTGTCGATCCGAACTGGTTTAATTCTCCGCCTCCACCCGTCACATCTCGTCTATAGCCGGACGAGCTGAGTCATTCTGGGGCTTGAACGTCGTTTCAAACGGTGCGTGAGGGGCTCGAATCCCAGTGAGCAGCTAGCTCGTTAGCTTTAGCATCGATACAGCTTGTGTTAAAGCTGCTGTGTTTACGACGGCGACGAGAGCTCAGCCCCTTTGTGTACATGTGGTCGAGTCACAAACAACATGTTGTGTGTTGCTGATTATCTATTTAGCTCAATATCCGGCGTTGACGCTGTTTGAGGTTGTGTTAGCATCATAGCTGTGTAGGAACTGTGTGGTTTCCAGTCCTCAGTGCTAAGAATGACTGGAATATTATTCACTTATGAGCCTTAATAAATATATAATCTTAACATTAACGATATGTCCCCTTGTTAATTTAAAGGGCTACAATCTGCTGTCAATGGAGAGACTGGGATGGGATCGGTCTAAAGGTCCCAATAATCATATAGCAGCACTCAGATCAAATCACATGTTTCCTGATGTTCCACAGATTTGTTTTAAATGCCTGGAGGTAAAACGTATATTGTTAAATACAGTAAAATTCAATCAAAAGCTCTTGCAGCGTCTCGAGCATATGCATAAAGCGATTATAACCTTTTGTTTATTCTGGATAGGAACACCCTGATCACACACACACACACACGGAAGCTGCCCGGGACTGTACAGCCACTGTCGCATCCGTGTGCCACTAGAGAAATTATTAGGATTAAGTGTCTTGCTCTTGGGAATAATGACGTAGGTGTAAATGCTCCATTACTTTCCCTGGCGAGATTTATTCTATTATTCGATCGGACTGACTTACACCGCCTCTACCCTTAGTTATCTATGGAAACCAAATCTTGTGAAAGATCTCACTCAAATGATTATTTTTTATTAATTAGCTGTGTTCATGTACATCTGTGAAATGATTAATCCTCAAACTGTGTTGTTGTTCCTGACATTAGGATGCAAAATGTCTTGGTTTGCTGACTTGGCCGGGAAAGCTGAAGACTTCCTGAATAAAGTGGACCAGGGAGCCGCCACGGCCCTGAGCCTCGAGCAGACAGCAGCTGCTTCCTTTTCATCAGAATATGACGGAGAATCCTCGGTCAAACCCGACTACAACACTGCAGGATATAAGACAGACGCAGCTGTGACACATCACACCTATGCATCCTCCCATGATGCATCAGGCTTCATCTCTGCAGCAGCTGGCAACATCAAGAGATCCAATACAACTTTGCTGTCCGGCACAGCCAGCAGGGCCCTCTCGGGTTCAGGCAGCAGCGTTCCCAACTCTGCCAAGACCTCATCTGGCTTCGTGAGGCCCAGGAAGAGCGAGCAGGAGCAGGATGTGGACGACGACATGCTCTTTGACTTTCTGAACAGCTTGGACCCTCCAGTCAGCAATAGTAGGGATTCTAGAAGGGAGCTTGTGACGGTGGCAGCAACTGAGGCCCAAGACCCTACACCCCCCGCCTCCATCCCTCGTACAATCCCCTCAGCCCCACCAACGCCCCCCTCAACCCATGGTGTATCCAGGGCCTCGAGCATGAGCTCGCTGTCCGCTCACAGCATGAAAACATCAGAGGAGAGCTCTGCTAAAGAGCAAAGCCCAGGTATGATTAACAAGACTTTACATGTTAGAGTTGTTATCTTATTATTTTCTGTCTGGATGGAAAAGTTACAACACTTAAGTAACCAAGGGCTTTTGAGGCATTTATGGCTGGATGTTTTTTTGTCTGTCCTCTCTTTACACTTGCTCTGCCGCTCACAGAAACACCTGAGGGTTCAGACTCGGGCTTGGCTGGGCCTCAGGAGTCGAGCAGGCAGGAGCCTCTTCCCCCCACAGAGGAGCCACAGAGTCAGATCCTGTCCAGTCTGCGTCTGGAGAACCAGCTCCTGCGCAGCGAGGTGGCCTCCCTCAACCAGGAGATGGCTTCAGTCATCCAGAGAGCAAAAGACTTGCAAGACGGCAAGAGAACTGTTAAATTAGGAATAATGATGACCTCGATTTCTGCACGTCTGCCTCCTTACTGACTAAGTTGTTTTCTACTCTTGTAGAATTGAACCAGGCCCGAATGCGTGCAGACCGGTGGAACTCGGAGCAGTCTCACACTGACCGTACTTTACGGGAACACCGGTCCCAAGTTGAGGATCTGGCAGAGGCTCTTTCAGCCAAAGACGGTCAACTTGCAGTGCTGAAAATCCGACTGGATGAAGCTGATCAGATACTGAAGTCCCGCAGTGCTGCACTAGAGGAGGCACAGAAGGAAAGATCAAGGTAAACTCTTTTGAATAGATAAGATTTAGTTCTTGAAGAAAGTAGTTATCATATTACAGCTGTTTCGCTTTTTAGAATTATGACGGACCACTCAGAAGGGAACAACATGCAGTCCCAAGCTCTTGAGACGATACAGGAGAGGCTGCGAGAGGCGGACCTGGCTGTCCGGAGGGAGCAGGACAGCTACCGGCAGATGCAGGTACGGGGAGTTCTGCTTTGCCTTTACTTTGCTCATAAACACAAGACTTTATCAAACCTATTGTGTTTCTGTAGAATGAGTATGCCGGTCGACTGTCCAAACTGGAGGCTGAGAGGCAGACCCTGGCAGAGACGGTGACTGCAGCAGAGCGACGAGCTGCAGAGGAGAAGCTCAGGGTGGACGACCTCCAACAGCAGCTGAAAAGTGCCAAAGCAGCAGCAGAGTTTGCTCGGCAGGAGTTACAAGACTACAAGCACAAAGCTTCACGCATCTTACAAGTAAGACTGATAGAGGCCCTCTGGAAAATCATCTTTGTCATAGGGAGCATCAGAACTAATTTTGACTTAATTTAACAAATATATACAGTGAATCCAAGAATCCGTCATCTTTTGAACAGATTTTTAATAATGGTGTAAATGTTGTTTTTCTAGTCCAAAGAGAAGTTGATCAGCAGTTTGAAGGAGGGATCTGGTTTGGACACTCTGGACGGCAGCGGGACAATGGCTCTGGAGCTGGAGGAGCTGCGTCACGAGAAGGAGATGCAGAAGGAGGAAATCCAAAAACTACAAGCGCGAGTGCACACGCATCGAATGGAAATACAGGTGAGACGCTGTAAATGACAGGAAAAGAGAAATGATGTTGGTGCTGTGTAGAATTTCTTTGTGATGTTGGTCACTCAGTTGTTCAGCTGAGTCATGCGTTTCTCTCGCAGGATTTGGAGAATCAGGCGCTGGGGGAGGCCGAGGCCTGGAGGGAGCAGCAGATGCAGTTACAGGAGCAACAAGCCTTTCAGAACCGAGTTAAACAGGAGAATGACGCTGAGATCGAGCGCTATAAACAGGTATTCATAAATATCCATAAATGGCAGATAAACCAATACAAATCCTCTCCGATCTATTTTTCTAGAGAGATACGTATATGTGAATTTTTTTTTCCTCTTAAAATCCTAGGAGCTCCAGTATTTAGAGGAAGAGCAGCATAGAGCCAAAACTTCTCTGCAAAGTCGAATCAAAGACAGAGAAGATGATATCCAAAAACTCAGGAACCAGGTCAGTCTAATGTCAGAAAAGGAAGTTCTTCCTCTTTGGCCATCACAGGATGCCAAACATATTTAAACCTCCACCTTTAATACATTTATCTGCTTTGACGAACCGTGTCCGGGTCTGTGTTTACTCTTCCAGTTGACCAACAAGACTCTGAGCACCAGCAGCCAAACTGAGCTGGAGAATCGCCTCCACCAGCTGACGGAGACACTGATCCAGAAGCAGACGATGCTCGAGGCTCTGGGCACGGAAAAGAGCTCCCTGGTGTTCCAGATGGAGCGTCTGGAGCAGCAGCTGAAGAACGCTCAGGGAGGACAAAGTGGAGGGTCGGCCATCAACATGAGCAGCTTAGAGGCAGCCGGACCAGGTCACAGTTATTTACCTTCTTAGAGACAGATGATGAAAATTCAGTGGAGGTTTTTTTAATTGTTTATTAGACTTTAATGTCACTCCACTGTTTACTCATGATTCCTTCTCTGTGTATTCGTAATTTCAGGAGCACGACAAAGAAACACACCAGTGCTCTTTAGTGATCAGGACAGTCCAGGAATGTACGGAAAAGTACGTAAGGCAGCCAGCACCATCGACCGTTTCAGGTAAAACCTTTTTATTATAGTTGCCATAGCCTGTATATAAAGATCTGGTTGAGCGTGTGCATCGATGGGACCTTGATACCGTGGCTCCACACCACGATTCCCACAAATCAGACTTTGGCTCCAGAATACATCATCAGTGCAAGATGGCAGCGCTCTTATCCTGGATAGTTTGGCTTCATTTCTTGATAGTGGGAGGAAGTGGAGACACCTCATTCATCTTTATTCACAGTTTCGAGTAGTTGGATTGTTTTCTATTGTGAAATCATTTCCCCAGTGATGAATAGAGAATTTTGTCATTCCAGTATCAGACTGGGAATCTTCTTGAGGCGTTACCCGGCGGCCAGAGTGTTTGTTATCATTTACATGGTGAGTATTTATTGAAGAAAGGGGATTAAATTGTTCCATATTGATTGAAACCGGTTAATAAATGAAATAAACAACCTTTCCTTTATTTCTTTACAGGCAATACTTCATCTGTGGGTCATGATTGTTCTTCTGACGTACACACCAGAAATGCACCAAGGTCATCCTGGCGGAAGATAGAAAGCGTGAACGTTACATTTGGGATTTTAAAGAAGTTTCTCTCTCTTGCCGTCGATGTAAGGATGGTACAAGCTGCTGGAAGATGGGCTCTGCGACCTCACTTTCCCTGATTTGCACAGAAATGCGACGAATTAAAGACATTTCCTCTTCTCCTCCTATTCTTCATTACTGTAGTTCCAACTGAAGATTGATAGCTGACAACTGCATTTAGTTTGAAAGGAATACCAGAGTGATATATTGTATTGTTTATCTGCTGAATGGGACATTAAATCATGACTTCCTTTCCCCTCCTGGATTCAGACATCTATTCTCCTCAGAGATTGTATTTAACACTATGTAAAAAAAAAACAGAGAATCTTTTAATAAAGATGTTAGTGACAAAGTCTGGCTTCTTTCTGAGGTTTAAACTTCAATAATGATGGTCTTACTCCAACAAATTCTGTTTTAGATATTTTTGTAGAAATGCTCAGTCTGAGGAAAATCATCTTCTGTGTATAAGTGGGAACTTCTTCAATTTAGAAACAGTAGCTACTGATGGTGTTTTAGTAACAGCAGTGGTTTATGTAAGCTTATGTAAGCTCAGGCTTTCAAACTATGAATTGATTTACCTGTTTGACAAACACAAGCTGAAGGTGTGGGGTTTGAGTTTGGAGTTTCAGCCCTCGCCTCTTTAATGTTGACATTTCTTGTCTCTTTTGGGGGGGGGGGGGTATGGTGCAGTGGTTAGCATTGTCGTCTCAGACCAGTAGGGTTCTGGGCCAGGCCCTTTTATGTGGGGGTTTCATGTTTCCCCCTTGATGATCCACAGTACAGAGCAACATAAATTATAAAGTAATTGTAGTTTAGAAACTAATAGAGTGTAGCAAGTATGTATGAAGTAGCAGAAAATGAAATCAATGGATTTAGTCACTTCTATGGGATCTGTATTAACCCTGACTGGGGACCAAAGCCTGGTCCTAATGACAGTAGAACATGTTATTTCTGAGTTTCTGGTCAGGGGGCCGATGTGAATTTAGTGGTTAGGTGGAGGTCAGGGTTTGGCTTGAACTGGTCATGGTTAAGCTTGTGGATAAGGATTTGGTGTGTGTGTGTGCGTGTGTATTAAAGTGTAAAATAAAATATTTAAAAGGTGTTTACAGTTGCATTCATGATCCTTGGATTCTCCACTCATTACAGATAATACCAACAGTAATAATAATAACAGCAACAATGGTAAGATTATTATTATCATTATTATCATTATCATTATCATTATCATTATTATTATTATTATCATTAGCGTTATTATAATTACTAATACAACGGTGGGTTTAGAATGTTCCTCACTTCCAGCTCGGGCTCCTGAACGCCCCGTGATGTTGTTGGTCCTCCAGCATCCCACAATGCACCGGGCGCGGTCCACGTCACAGCTGACAGCCTGACAGTGGAGATGGTAATGGCTGCAGTCGAGGTGGCACTTTGTGGACGTCGCGTTGCTCCACTTCGTTAGAAAACCTGCTGAAAACAGGAAACCGGGCTTCGACCCGAACACCTTCAGCCGAGGTTCGAGCTCCGTGACCCGGGGGTGAAGATGTCGCTGAAGCCGCTCAACCGGATGGGCTCCTCCGGGCGCAGCTGCTGTTAGCCGGCGGCTCGCAGCTCAGTGAAGGGCTCTCAGTTCGGACACGCTCGGTTCTTTTCACCCCGGTGGTGAAATTCAAAGTCCCCGGTGTCTGTGGAGGTCCGCGGTCACAGCGGAGCTCCATGACCCGAGCTGCCCGGTCCAAGCTAGGCTAACTCCGCTTCGCCCTGCTCGGCCTGCTGCTTGGTTCTCTGGGTGTGTTGTCCCTGAACACTCCGGAGGATGTCGTCCTGGCTGGGGGGACTGGGCTCCGGCCTCGGCCAGTCGCTTGGTCAGGTCAGCGGGAGCCTGACGTCCCTCACCGGCCAGATATCAACCTTTACCAAGGACATGCTGCTGGAGGGAGTGGAGGAGGTCGGAGGTGAGTCGGTGCAGTTTGAGTCAAGTATTAAAACCAAGACTTTAGAAAACAGATGTCACCATGAAGGGCAGATGAAGATTCTTCATAATAATGGTGAAAATCTAGAGCTCCAAACATGTTATTTAGATTAAAATGTTCATATTATTAGATATTAACACAATCATTACTTCCTCTAAGTTCAAAGACCGATATGTTTTTGTTTTAAACTCTTCCTTTCTAAGGTAGAACATTCTAATCAATAAGTAATCATGCAGAAGCTGTTGTTGTTTTGCTATTAATGAAATGGACTTGGAGATAGTTGTTGTCAAATGAATACAAACAAAAACAAGAGTATAAACAAAGATAGAGCCGATGTAAGAAAACATTCTTAACTCTTCACAATGAAACTTTTGTTATGAACAGTCGTATGTACTGTAAATATTGTCTGACTGGTGACAGTGATATACATTTTTACATCGGTCAACTTGATATCAATAATTATCACAATCAATGTCCAATTATGAATTTATTTTAAGTATAGATACAGATTTTTGCTCCTGCTTGGAGGTTGTGGTTTTAAATTCTTCGCCCAGGCCCTAGTTCGACTTCATGTTTTTTATCCACATCATCATTTAGTAAACCAGACTCTGGGTTTAATCCTAATTATACACTTGTGTTATATTGTATAAACATGTTCATTAGCTGTTTGATTATAAAACTAAGCTTTTTCTTCTTCAAACAAGAGTATTTGGAAACATGTCTCAAGGCCTTATCCCTGCTGGTCAACCTTCCTTTGTTTTTAGGTTGTTTTCAGTGGAAGAGGTCCATAGAGCTCTTTGCTCTCTTGATATCAGTAAATCTGCAGGTCCAGATCACTTGGATTCATATTTCTTAAAGTTAGCAGCTGATTTTATTGCCAAACCGCTCCAATATCTTTTTAACCTCACTATCACCACAAATTGTATTCCTGAAATTTGGAAAGTCGCTTACGTCCTTCCCCTTTTGAAAGGGGGGGACCCTACTTGCTTGAATAATTATCGACCCATCTCCAAGTTGTCCATCCTGTCAAAGGTCCTTGAAGGTCTAGTAAACAATCAGTTGAAAGATTTTCTCCATACTAACAACATTCTCTCCCCATACCAATCCGGCTTTAGGAAACAACACAGCACAACTACAGCCTCACTCAAACTCACTAATGATATAATAGACTGGCTGGATCAAAAGAAAGTGTGCACAGCTCTCTTTGTTGACCTTTCTAAGGCCTTTGACACAGTGGATCATTCCATTCTGAAGCAACGCCTGCTTGATATAGGTTTATCTGAGCAGGCTGTTGGCTGGTTTAATAATTATCTGTCTAATAGAAAACAATGTGTTTGTTTTGAAGGCAGCTCATCCACACTGCTAAATGTCTCTACTGGTGTGCCACAGGGCTCAGTTCTTGGCCCGATTCTGTTTGTTATTTATGTAAATACATTGGGCAGTAACGTCCCAAATGCCAAATTTCATTTTTATGCTGATGACACAGTTATATACTGTTGTGGCACCACTCTTGCCGAAGCCCTTGGCAACTTACAAATTGCTTTTAACCTTGTGGAAAATCAGCTCATTGAACTTAGACTTGTCTTGAATGCCGCCAAAACCAAACTGATGATATTTTCCAATGGCAGAAAAGTGCCTGTGTCTCCACCCAGCATTTTGTCATTGCAAGGGTATGAAATTGAACTTGTGAACTGTTACAAGTATCTCGGCATTTTAATTGATGACCGACTTTCTTTTAAACCACATGTAGAAAATCTGGTAAAAATATTAAGAGTGAAACTGGGATTCTTCTTCCGTCACAAATCTTGTTTTTCTTTTTTTACCAGAAAAAAGTTGATTGCTACCACTTTCCTCCCTGTACTTGATTACAGTGATCTCTTATATATGAATGCCCCAGCAAACTGTCTGCGTTCTCTAGACACTGTATATCATGGTGCCTTAAGGTTTGTCACTGGTTGTAAAGCCCTCACTCACCGCTGCATCTTTTTTTTTTTTTTAAAGATTTTTTTTGGCATTTTTATGCTTTATTGATAGTGTAGAGACAGAGTTGAAATGGGGCAGAGAGGGGAGTGACATGCAGAGAACGACCGCGGGCTGGAATCGAACCCGGGTCCGCTACTGGCCGAGGCCCATGGGGGGGACGCCCTACCAACTGAGCTAAGGGCGCCCCCCCACCGCTGCATCTTATATGCTCGAGTTGAGTGGCCATCTCTGGCAGCACGCCGCCTTATACATTGGCATATTTTTATTTATAAAGCTATCTTGGGTCTGCTCCCCCACTACTTATGTAAGTACATCTTTAAATCCCAGAGCAATTACTGCTTACGTTCAAATGAGCTTTATTTATTAATTATGCCCAAAGTAAACACTGAATTTGGTAAGCACTGTTTTAAGTTCGCTGCACCTGCTGCTTGGAATGTACTGCAAAAAACCCTAAAGTTAAAGGAGATCATAAACCTTGACACTTTGAAGACTCGTGTGAGAGAAATTGGAGCGGCTTCATACCACACTTGTTCTTGTTTTGGTGGGAATCCGGAGCTTTAGTCCTGTTGCCTTATCTTAAGGGAACAGGGAACTTATCTTATTTGATCTGTGTTATGTGATTTTTGTGTGTCTTGTGACTGTTGACATTTTTTGTATGCTGCTGTCTTGGCCAGGCTTCCCTTGGAAAAGAGGTCATTGTATCTCAACGGGACCGACCTGGTTAAATAAAGGCAAATAAATAAAAATAAATAAACAAAGATAGCGCATAACCAAAGATAGAGCTGACATAAGGTTTCTTACGAAAACATTCTTAACTCTTCACAATGAAACTTTTGTTATGAACAGTCATATGTACTGTAAATATTGTCTGACTGGTGACAGTGATATACATTTTTACATCAGTCAACTTGATATCAATAATTATCACAATCAATGTCCAATTATGAATTTATTTTAAGTATAGATACAGATTTTTGCTCCTGCTTGGAGGTTGTGGTTTTAAATTCTTCGCCCAGGCCCTAGTTCGACTTCATGTTTTTTATCCACATCATCATTTAGTAAACCAGACTCTGGGTTTAATCCTAATTATACACTTGTGTTATATTGTATAAACATGTTCATTAGCTGTTTGATTATAAAACTAAGCTTTTTCTTCTTCAAACAAGAGTATTTGTCTTTCAGTAAACTTAGTAGCCAGAGTGAGAAGCAAATTGATAAATAAATGCTCACTCTTCACAATGAGAAAACTGTTAATATTATGTTATTATGTCATGAACAGAATTTGTGAAACTGTTCCGTATGTGCTGCACTTATTTGCCGGCTGGTAGCATAGAATCTGCCTTTTAAAATCTTTCCAGTGATTGATCCTGAAAATTCCACTTAGATATTCAGATTGCATGAAAAGCAGATGTCATCACTAAAGTAACCACTCCACCAAAAAGAAGAGCAACTTGAATTTAGGCAGAAACCAGAGGTTACAGTTCCTCCTCCTGTCAACACACAAGAGAACCTTTTAAAAATCCTCCACTCTTTCATTCATCATCAGTCGAGCTGCAGGAAACAGTTTATTCCAGTTTTAAAAGAGAGAGAGAGAGAGAGAGAGCTGCTCATGATCAGGTCTGACATCAGGATTGTATTCGTGATTCCTGGTTTCCTCTTACCACTTTGATTCAAGTGTTTAGAAAACAGCAAACAGTCAATAGGTGATAAAGCAAAGAGAACTTTGGCCACAGATCTCCAACTCACAGCTCCAGTCAAAAAATCCACTTCATTCTTATCTCCGTGTGGGACCACAGGACCGGCTGTGAAGCACGGGGCTGCATGATAAGACCACGAAATGAATTATAATCATAATATATTATTGATTCTTTTAAGTTTAAAGGCTGTTCACTCCTGAAGGGTCATTGGGTTCAGTTTGTGTTGTGATGAATGTTATGTGTTGGACTGAGCCTCGTTCAGCTGTTAAGATCAAGTAGCTCAGACAAGATCGCTGGAAAACTTAGCCTGCTCAGCTGTGCATGTTTGTTTGTCATGTGAGACAGAGCTAACTAGATCTCTCTCTGTCTCTGTCTCTGTCTCTGTGTGTGTGTGTGTGTGTGTGTGTGTGTGTGTGTGTGTGTGTGTGTGTGTGTGTGTGTGTGTGTGTGTGTGTGTGTGTGTGTGTGTGTGTGTGTGTGTGTGTGTGTGTGTGTGTGTGTGTGTGTGTGTGTGTGTGTGTGTGTGTGTGTGTGTGTGTGTGTGTGTGTTAGAGTCAGTTATTATCTCTTGAATTTGCCATTGGTGGAAAACCATAACGGCTTTTCTTGTTTTTAAATTATTATACAAAATGATCCCGATCTTTCTTTACATTTTCTGTGTTCATGGAGAAATATTAACCTTGTTTACAGATTTTCTGTCATTTCGTTCCTGCTGCGTGTTTTCACTCCTGAATTAAATATCCTCAGTGTCTTGATTTCTGTCGGTGATGTTTACAATTCTATTTTTTCCCTGTAACTACAGATGCTGCCACAGAACTGCACGTGTCCAATTCCAGGTTGGCTGAAGTCGAGGCTTCGTTTACCTCACAGAAATCTGAGGTTAGATTCTTTGTTCCCGCTCACAGTACAACTCTAGTTCTTTCCCACCATCAACAACACGTTTAACTAATAACATTAACAAGGGATTAGTCCCAGAAAACCACGGCCGTGAGTCAGTAATGTAAAGAAATGCTGTCGACCATGAAAACAATGTCTGACCATCATGAGAAGAAATTAATGTTTATATTTGCATATGTTTCCTTCCTTGTTTCTCTGTGTTTGCTGCAGCATGACAGATTACGGGCGCTGCATGCAGAGCTGGAGGAGAAGCTGGAGGCTTCAGAGATCCAGAACAAACGACAGTCTGCAGAATACAGAACCCTCCTGCAGCAGAAAGACGTACGTAGTTCTGTTTATGATTTAAAGCTTTTATATCACATTTCTGTTCGGTTCATGTGTGAAATGGTGCTAAGGTACATTTGATCCCACCAGGTGGATATCAGTCACCTGAAAGCCCGGCAGAGTGGTCTTCAGGAAGAAGTCCAGAGGCTGCAGCGGTCGGCCCAGTCGGCCTCCAGCTTCCCCGCGGTGCTGCCGGTCGCCTCCTCTTCCTCCGGCACCACCTCGTCTTCTTCTTACCTATCACGGCCCTCGGAGTCCCAGCAGGGTTATCATGGCGACGAGCTGGATCTCAGTGATCACATCTGGTCGCAGCAGGAGATCAACCGCCTGTCGACAGAAGTCACGCGTCTGGAGGCAGAGGTGTCCCACTGGAGGAGAATGTCCCAGGTAGGAAGGATTTCTTTTTGTTGATTTTAGCAGAACAGGTGGTCTTTGATAGTTTATGTTGAGGAATAGAATTTGTAGAAGTTATTACTTATCACAGACTTCCAAATGTATTTGTCTCACATCTGCACTTCTTTGGTTTATTGTAAGATTTGTAGTAGTTTTAGACACCGGATGTGCACATGCTACAGAATGAGAGATAACAAAATGTAGAGAATTGTAAGAAATGACAGTAAAGTAAACTGAACTTTGCCAGAGGTATTTTTCATACCTACTACATTTTTATTTCAGGCGTCAACAACTGCAGGATCTGGCAATGGCGACCAGGGTGAGATTCACAAATTTCAAAGAACTATACAGGTAAATATTAAGTCTTCTCATAAATAATATAAAATAGATCATGTTTTAAAGTGGATTGTAAATGTGAAATTCTGAGACGCCAACCTTGATGTCTTTTGCTTCTTCGGGGACAGGAGCTGCGAGAGGAGATGGGTCGTGAGGTGGACGAACACCAGCACGAACTGGCAGCGCTGCAGGACGCCCAGCGGCACAAGATGGCCGACATCGCTCGAAGACACAGGGAGGAGCTTGCAGAGTACGAGGAGAGGATAGAGGAGCTGGAGGAACAGATTCAGAGTGGTTAGCCTCACTTTGACATTTGTTATTGTATTTCTATTGTATTTTTTATTCGCAACGATATATAGGTGTTTGCTGTGCCTCCCTTAGAGTACAGCGCTGTGTTGCTGCTCAGGTACAACACCCAAAGTAAAGTCTCTTCCTTCTCTCCAGGTGGTCCAACCAGTTCCTCGGCAGACACCTCCAAGCTGCCTGAGCTCCAGAAAACCGTACAGTCCCTGCAGGAGGCGGCAGAGCAGCGGGAGAAGCATCTGGCTGAGCTGTCTGCCAGCCTGGAGGAGGCTCAGGGGAAACAGGCCTCGCTGCAGCTGGAGAAGGATGAAGTCCAGGAGGAAAACGCCGGGCTGCTGCAGAACTACACGCGGCTGCAGGCGTCTGTCACCGAGCTGCAGACACGAGTACAAGAGCAGGAGGGGAAGACTCTGCAGAAAGCCCAGTTTGACCAGGAGATCCAAGTGCTGAAACAAAACCTCACAGGTGAACTGTCCTTGTTTTCATTCATTATGATCTTTTTAATGTGATGTGTTTGATATGCTAACCTCAAAGATTGTAATTTACCTTTTACAGTTGTTTCTCTCCATTATCGGGCTGTATATTAACTAAAACTTCTACTTTACAGCGGCAGAAAAAGAAATCGAGAGACTGAAAAACCTGTCTGACGTAAGGGTGAATATAAATAGTTTTATATTATATTTTAGTGTATTTTTCCCTGGTTTAACGGCTTGTTAAACATTTGATGCTCGTTTTAATTCAGGCTGAACCAAAGGAAGAAGTTGAGCATGCAGACATATTGGAGCTGAACACCATCATTGGGCTGTTGAGACAAGAAAAGGAAATCCTCGAACAAGAAAAGGTTTGTTTATCTGATGCAGACATTTTATTTTACTGTAGTTAAATGCACAGAATGTGTTTATGTACTTAGTTTCAAAGTAAATCTGTACCATACAACTTAAACAGCTTTTTGAAAGACATTAGTATGTATGAAGTTTTTTTGTGAAGCAGAAATTTCATTGATTAGTTGCTTTTTGCAGTGTTGTAATACAATGATGTTGATAATATGGAAATGAAAAGTACAGTCAAGATGTCTGTTTGATGATGTCAAATTCTGAGGTTCTTCTTTATTTTGTCACAGCTCAATCTGCAAGAAAGACTCAAAGTCTCAGAGGAACAAATAGGCGACAATAACGTAACTGATTCTGGAGAATCGGAGTCACTGGCGGATCTGAGAGTTGAGCTGGAGAGAAGAGAAAAGGCCCTGAGAGCCACTGAGGAGGAACGAGACACTCTGATGGCTGAGCTGGAAGAACTAGATCAGCAGAACCAGGAGGCAACACAGGTCTGAATAATCTGCTTGGTTTTAAAATCACTAGAATTATTTTGTATTTGATTTCGAGCATTCCAAACAATATATAATCATTTATTAACCTTTATTTATAGCCTCTGTGGACATCAAAGTGGAAATTCTAGCCGTTTATTGACTTGGGGTTCTGTTTCTATTTCTCTCTAGCACATGATCTCTGTGAAGGAGCAGCTCTCCGGACAGCTGAAGGAGGCCGACGCAGAACTGACGAGACTGACGGCTGAGCTCAACACAACCAAAGACCAGAAAAGGACCCTGGAGCAGGAGGTGGAGACCCAGAAGGAGAGAACGAGCCAGAGCGCTTTCACCCTCAACGATATGCATATGGATAAACAGCAGCTGGAACAGACGGTGAAGGAGCTGAAAGAGAAACTGGGACATTCGCAGGAGCAGAGCAGAGAGGCACGGAGAGAAATCACAGAGATGAAGAAAAGTTTGCAGGAGAAAGAGGACCTGTATTCTGCTGCTAAAGCGGAGCTGCATCAGGCAGCGGGGAGAGGAACTGAGGAACAGGGAACTGAAGAGGAGCTACCAGGGAAAGAGAAGGAGCTGTCAGCCCTCAGAAGAGAACTGGACGAGATGAGGACCTCTCAGGATAACCTGAAGTCCGCACACTATGAGTTGAAGATGGAGAACGGGAAGTTGAAGGCGGAGAGTGAGCAGGCTCTGGGTAAAGTAGAAGAACTAACCAAGCAGATGAAGGAGAGCCAGGCTGCTCTGACCAGGACGATTCGAGAGAAGGAAACTCGTATCGAAGCCTTGAAGCTGGAGAAGAATCAGCTGGATGCTGATTTGAGGCAGACTGAGATGGCACTGAATGACCAGGCCAGACAGTACCAGCACACGGTTGAGGAGTTGACTCAAGCTCGCTCCATGGATGCCTCAGCTTTGCAGATGGAGCATGAACGCGCCATCAAACTCAACCAGGAGAAAGACATGGAGATAGGACAGCTGAGGAGAGACATAGAGCAGTTGGCATCTGATCACAGAGACACCAACGAGATGCTCTCGATCACAGTTTCAGGGCAGAAGCAGCTGACAGATCTGCTGCAAGAGAAGGACATTTTTATGGACACTTTAAAACAAAACGCTGCGGATATACAGATGGAGATGGAAAACAGTATCTCAGTGGCGACCAAAGACGCCGACGCCCTCAGACAGGCGCTAGAGGAGAAGGATAGACAGCTGGGGGGTATGAAGGAGGAGAACAGCCATTTGAAAGAAGAGATTGATCGCTTTAGAGATCAGCAGAGCAGACCTCAACCTCTGGGTGAACCCAGGACCCTGGACATTATCACAGAGCTGGAGACGGAGATCATTCAGCTCAAGTCCTCCAGGAACGGCCTGGAAGAGGAGGTCCAGGCTCTGAGGAGAACCATGGAGGAGCAACAGGCCGCACTCCTCCTGGCACAGCAGTCCCTGCAGGGTCAACAGGGTGAACTGGAGCAGGCTCATGCTCGCAACCAGCAGACCACTCTGAACTATGACAGACTTATACGCGCCAGAGATGAGGACATAGCTCGCCTCCAGCAGACTGTAGATCGGCTCAGTGGGGGTCAGGGTCGTGCTGACTCTCCACCTGTGCAGGGAGACGTCATCCTGGAGGAGGAGAAGACCCAGACCCTAAATCAGGAGAACGGCAATGAGAAGCACGACCTGTCCAAGGTAGAAATAGAGAAACTGGTGAGAGGCATCAAGGAGAAAGAGACTGAGATCTGCCAGCTGAACGAGAAGAATCTCTCGTTGACCAAACAGCTGGATCAGCTGATGGTGTCTCGTGATGAAGTGGGTAAACTCTCCCAGATGATCCTGCAGAAGGATCTTGAGATTCAGGCGCTTCATGCCAGACTCAGCATGGTCGGAGGCGGCGGACACAACCAGGATGTCTTGTACCTTCAGCAGCAGCTGCAGGCCTACGCTGTGGAGAGAGAGCAAGTGCTGGCTGTGCTGAATGAGAAGGCCAGAGAGAACAGCCAGCTTCGCTCAGACTATCATCGTTTCATGGATATGATGGCAGTTAAGGAAGCAGCTCTTCTGAAGCTTCAGCAGGAGAATCAGCACCTCTCCAATATGAGCGACCCCTCAGGAAGCCATGAGATGTTCAAGGAGACCATCCAGAACCTGTCCCGCATCATCAGGGAGAAGGACATCGAGATTGATGCGTTGACTCAGAAGTGCCAAACCCTGGTGACGGTCCTGCAGACCTCAGGAGGAGAGTCTGGTGCCGGCTCGGGAGGAGTCAGCAGCAACCAGTTTGAGGAGCTGCTGCATGAGAGGGACACGCTGAAGCAGCAGGTGAAGAAGATGGAGGAGTGGAAGCAGCAGGTGATTACGACGGTCAAGAACATGCAGCACGAGTCGGCCCAGCTGCACGAGGAGCTGATCGGACTGCAGGGTCAGGTGTCTGCCGACAGCGACTGCAGCTCCAAGCTGTCCGTGGACTATGCTCGGATGATCCAGAGCTACGAGCATAAGGAGAGGAGGCTGGGAGGTCTGAGTCAGGAGCTTGCACAGGTCCAGCAGACCATCACCCAGCTCAGCTCCACCAAAGATGTCCTGTTGGGTAAACTCGACAGTGTGGCTCAGTGCCCTGAAGTTGTTGTTGCTCAGTCCAGTGGATCCTCTCTCACAGCCGACGCTCCCGTCCACCAGACGGATTCACCTGTAAACAATGACCAACTGCAGGAAGAACTTAGGCGATTGCGTGGACATGTGGCCGAGAAGGAAATCACCATCAGGACTCTTCAGGAGAACAACCACAGGCTCTCCAACTCGGCATCCGCCTCGGAGAACGAGCAGAGGAGTCAGGCCGTGGAGGTGCGACAGATCCGAGAGAGGCTGGATGCTCAGCAGAGATCAGTGAGGGAGAAAGACCTGCTCATCAAAACCAAAAGCGACCAACTGGCTCAGGTCAGCGAGTCGCTACGAAACCGCGAGAACGACAACGAGGTGCTGAAACAGGCCGTGACCAACCTGAAAGAGCGGGCTCTCATTCTGGAGCTGGACGTGAAGAAGCTGAAGGAGGAGAACGAGCTCGTGGCTGCACGCTCCCGGGAGAAGGAGTCGGAGTTCAGAGCGCTGCAGGAAACCAACATGCAGTTCTCCCTCCTCCTCAGGGAGAAGGAGTTTGAACTCACTGCATTGAGCAAGAAATCTGCAACTGTGGAGAGGATGCTCAAGGACAAGGAGCAGGTCAGTTGGCAACAAAACATAGATTTTTTAAATAACTAATAAAGAAAATGGAAACAATTTAATAAAAATACAACTGACATCTCCCACTCCGATTGTGATTTTCCACAGGGTAAGTCCGGTGAGCTGAATCAGCTCCTGAACGAACTGAAGTCCATGCAGGAGAAAGCTGTGGCCTTCCAGCAGGAGAGGGACCGGGTGATGATGGCACTCAAGCAGAAACAAATGGAGACGACTGCAGTACAGACGGAGGTACGAGAGCATATAGCATTTAACTGGAGGCATTGCATCTGTGGTAGATCAGCTCTTATATGGTGCTGTTCTTTTAATTGCCCCAAACCAAATTTCTCGTAGACCTCCACGTGTGACACTGGTTCCGTTTTTCTTCACAGCTTCAGCATGTGAGGGACAAAGAACAGCGTCTCAACTTGGAGCTGGAAAGGCTGCGTAACCACCTGTTGGAGATCGAGGACTCGTACACGAGGGAGGCGCTCGCTGCGGGGGACAGGGAGTCGGAGCTACGCAAGAGGGTGGCCATGCTCGCCACCTCCTCAAGTGCAGTGGAGAACGCCAGGTTAGCACAAACAACAACGGCAGTGTGTCTTTTAGATATGATGCTGAAATACAACATTTTCCCTTTTACCTGTGTTTCATTGGCCACATCACAAGACTGAGCTTCTTAACTCAACCTACAAATCAAGCCCTAGAAATACTGCGATAGAGAAAAGGGGACAGAGCTCCATAACAATCAGTGAATTTGGATTATCTTCCTCTGACTTCAAAGTGTCCACGACAGTTTAATTAATAATGTCGTTCCTCCTGTGCTTGTCCTCGTCTCCAGCCAACAGGCGAGCATGCAGGTGGAGTCTCTGCAGGAGCAGCTGAGTGGAGCGGTGAAGCAGAGGGACGACGCGCTCGCACAACTCAGAACCTCCCAGGATCAGATCAACCAGTATGCAGTGTCACTGTCCAACCTGCAGATGGTGCTAGAGCAATTCCAACAAGGTGAGACGCCAGGCTTCAACTTTCTTATTCTTTCCAGGTTCACTTGGAGAATCCAGCAGTTTCATAGAAGTTCTTGTAGATGATTCCCTTTTAGTGTTTGTATTCTGACAATGGAATTCCATAATTGCAATATCAGTTTTATTCTCTCTTTCCTCTCTCAGAGGAGAAAGCCATGTACTCAGCAGAACTGGAAAAGCTCAAGAGGGAGAAGGAGGAGTGGAAGAAAAAGGCTCTGAGGCTGGAAGACCAAGCATCTGCTCTACAGGTAAACGAAGATCCACCAGCTCCTAGTAGAGGTCATAGGTCCACAGCTTCAATTCAACATAACCACACTAGGTCACACACACTCACAGATATCAGTCCCTTAAATATGCCGGATTTCTTCTTTCGTCAAGATCCATTAACTTCTATCTGGGATATTGGTGAAAATGTAAAAAAAACTTTATGAAACTCATAATGCATCTTTCCATTAAGTTTAGAGTTTGTGAACTGCTGCAAACTAACAGACAATAAACCAAATGCTGATGAAAACATTTACTTTCACTTCATTCATAACCATCATTTGCTGTCACCAGCAGCAGCCTTGGGGTGAGAACTTGTCCCTGTTCCTTCACATGTCTTGATATATTAACAGCTCTATTAACAGCTCTGTGTTCTCTGACAGATCAACCTCGACGAGGCCACCTCTGCTCTGGATTCAGCGTCTCGTCTCACCGACCAGCTCGATCTGCAGGAGGAGCAGATTGAAGAGCTGAAAAATCAAGGTGAGCAAACCTCCTCACATCTGACACAGGTTTGATTTTCACTTAAAATGTTGAATGGGAATGTTTGGTTTTTAACTTTAGACTTTAAATATAAGTGTTTTTATCTGAGGTGAAGCATCTGTCGTCCTTTGTTGACTTTCTGCGGCTCGGCATCTCATGAACATGTTTTTGTTCCTTTTCCCCAGGGGACGTATTTCTATTCTCAACCTTCACTGATAATCTCCCGTATTATTTTTTTTGTGTCACACTCAGCAGATTTAGCTCTTATCAGTCTCAGACATGAACATTAGCTCACATCACATTCTCAGACTACACCTCATGTGAGTCTCTACTGTATATTTGCTTTATTATCACTCAGTCACATATGGAGAATGTACGCCGGGTCTATAAATAGTTGATTAACTGTGAGAATGTGCTGAACCACAGATTAACCAACGAGAAGCTGATATCGTTTCTCCCCTTTTAACGTTACTTTCAAGTCACAGTTAAAGTTAAAAATCTGATATTAAGGAAAATAAATAATCATATTAAACGTTGATCTTTTAACAACATGTACTTACTTACTGCTGTTTCCAAGTTTTCCAGAATCCTCTTTGGAAAATACTTAGTGTTCTTCATTTTTTAGTCAAATTTAAAGTATTTCTCAACAGGAAGCTGGAAATTACATGTGTCCTTTTTTTCAATGAAAATCTTTATTGAGTGATAACATCAACCATCTGGATGAAAAGTTCTTAATCAGTTTGTTGTTCCTTTTTTTCCTTATTAGAGGAAACTGCATATTCTTTCTCCTACTGAAGGTTTTTGACGATTTTCAATTTGCTTTTATTTAGTTTTTTTTTTTAGCTTTATCTCTTTTGTGGCCAATACAAGCGTTATATAAATTAAGTTTATTGATTTATTTAAATATTCTTATTCGTGTGTTGCAGTGGACGTGAGGCAGGAGATGTTGGAGGAGGCGCAGAGAAAAGTGATGAGCCTTCTGAACACCACAGAGGGGAAGATCGATAAGTACGTTCACTTTCTGTTTGGATCAAATCACGCTCTGGGTTTATTCAGTGAAACCAGGTTCTGATTAAACGCTCATGTGGTTTTCATTGCACTGTTGCGTGCACTCATCTGTCATCATCACAGCTTTGACACCTGAGTTATCGTTCCTGCAGCTTTTAGCTACACAACTCTTTTTCAATAAATCATCGCTATAAAGCTTAAAACACGACGGTTTCTTGGCTCGTAAAAGTTTGACATTTTGGAGACGGGACAGTTTTCACACAAACCAGACAAATCCTCTTGTCCTGAAGTAACTTCTCTCAACTGCTGAACTCACTAGAAATAAGTCTGAGGCGTTTTGTTAAATTTTGGATTTATTGATGATTGATACAGCTGTAAAAGAAACGACCTGTTACCTCATGCATCATATTCATGTTGTTCTGTCTCCAGAGTCCTGATGAGAAACCTGTACTTGGGATACTTCCACACACCGAAAACCAAGCGTGCCGACGTGCTGAGGCTCATGGGAAGTGTTCTGGGACTGAGCCGAGAAGACGTTGAGAAGGTGAGGGATTTCTTTTCTCAGGTTTTGACTCTCAGTGTCTATGTGACACGTTACCAGACTAATGAATCTGTCCAAATTCAATCTCTGCCTTGTGTTGTTGAATGTTCAATATACTAGCTTAAGAAGAAGTACAGGTGGTGGAGAAATTTATGGAAACAAAACCATAAAAGCAGTTTAGTCAATTTCAAATATTGTGAATTTGCATAAAGACTGAATGGGAACGTGGGAAAACTCCAAACCTGACACTGTCTAAAACTAAATACACCAGCTACTGGTCTGAATCAAGTTTTCATGGGAAATATTGTTATTTTTGAAACGTAGAGTAAATCTGACATGAAACTTGAGACCGTTCTTTTCATCCTCTGACTTTAAGACAGAGCATGAATTGTCTGATTATTTGAACACGTCCGTCCAAAGCCGTCAACTAGAAAACCCGTTGTGTGACAATTACTTTTAACTCCAGCAGCCTCTGAAAATCCTCTCAGCGCTTCGGCCCTGAAAGAGAAAACATTTCCTTACGCAGATCTTCTGGCACGAGCCCTGTGGGACTCCGTCCAGCGATTCCAGAGTAACTTACCCAACACTCTTAAAGGAAAACAGATACAGTGTTAGAGGCAAATGCGCTTACAACTCCACACAAGAGCCTTTTTTTCTAATCGTGTTGGAGATCACTCAACTAGCCCTCATCTCCTGTTGATGCTATTTGAATTTTCCACTCAACTCTCGTTAACAGCAGCCAAGTGTCCCACAAAATCAGCCATAGTTTCAGAATTGGCCTCTGGGGAGCGGCTCTGCACTCCCACTCTGCTGCATATTAATCCAGAGCTGGGATCCCTCCAGCTGAGTCCTGTCAGGCCGTTGAGGCTGATGAGTAGGGAGTATGACTGATGGTGAATTATAAAGCCACAAGCTTCTTGTAGGAGTTTGGGCCGTCGGCAGAGACGCAGAACAGCCGGTAGAAGAGTTTAACGACCGAGCGGGTCCACACAATAAGTTTCCAGAGAGTGGTGGAAACCAAGAGTAATTAAAACTGGAATAATGTGACCGCTTCAGAATACGAGTCTGAGATCAGACCACACATTTGTCTTGGCCAAGTTAGTATAAATAACTTCTGCCGTTGATTTTATCATCAGACATTTGGAGTCTGAGATGTTTTGGAGCATTTTTCTTCCCGTGAAAAATTCCTGGACCTTTTGTCCACACTTCCTTTTACTTCTCATCTGTGTCCGTGCAGATGTTGGAGGATGACGGACGACACGGTGTCACTGGATGGGTGTCGAGCTGGATGGGAAGCAGAGGAGCTCAAAGTGTCCCGAACACCCCCAACAGGCCCACCGGGGCGCAAGGACTCAACTCGGTACGAGACCCCTACAGACAGGAAGTCCTTTTACCACAGGGACACACTTTGTATTTTATATACTTTATTCTAATCTTGACTGTAGAACACAGAGGAGTACACATGTATGATATATTTAGTTCTGCTTTGTGAGGTTTAATATACAATGATTACACTTCCACTGGCATCAGCAAGTAGCCAAATATAAACCAGGATTCCTGAAGCTACAGGAAAAAATTACTCAGTCATTTATTGTTGTAACATATGAACAAAGCTTGATTTAAACTTTGGTAAATGGATGTGTGGCCTGCCGCCAGAGTCGCCAGAGGCAGTTTGGGGTTTAGTATCTGTGGAGGATCTGGGGATCGAACCAGCGACCTTCCGGACAACCCTCTCTACCTCATGGGTCCCGCAGCAAAAAGAGGGTTGTGCTCTGCTGAAGTTTCCTTGAGCAAGACACAGATTTCTTAGCCGGATGTTATTGTGAAACTCCCTCTTCACTCTGGAGTCCAGAGGATATTTGCTCAGTTTCTCCTGTTTCTTTCAGTCCTTCTCAGAAATGTTCGTGAAGTTCCTGGAGATGGAGTCGACTCCCTCGCTGCCGGCAGCAAAGCTCTCAGCCCACGACATGAAGAGTCTGAGTGCTCCGCCTTCGAGAAGAACCGGCGCTGCTGCTTCCAGCAACGTCGCAGGTAAACGACTCTTCTGGGGAAACCCACCGCCAGGATGTTTGTTTCTCACATGTTCCTAATCATGTCGGACGCGAGTTGTTACATCCTCAAACCTTATTTAAACTCTCCCCCTCTCTCCCCTCAGGAGCTGCAGCAGCCAGCAAGCGGCCCGGAGAGTCCAATCCTTTCCTGGCCCCCCGCTCGGCGGCGGTGCCTCTGCTCGCCGGGTCCAGCTCCGGCGGCCCGGGAGGTCACCTGCTGATGAAGCCCATCTCTGACGCCCTGCCCTCCTTCACACCCGTGCCGGTCTCTGAGTCCAGTTCCGGAGCTGCACTCAAAGACTTGTTGAAGCAGTGATCGGCCCATTAACGAGACGTCTTACACAAACACAGACTCTGGAATATTGGAGCAGGTCCACTACGTAATATCTGCTCCTTTTTATTTCCTGCAAAAAATAAATGATGAGATCATACAGGTTTAATATTCCGTTTTGGGGGGGAGGGTGTTCATTCTGTTCGGTGTAGTAGGATTGTTCTATGCAACCATTTCCCTTAACACATCAGTTTATACGTATTTCCTTTATTCTACATTACTGCGAAGGTGCTGACCCACATGTTTGGAAATGATCACAGACGAGACTCGTCCTGTGAACATGCTGCGTGATGAGAGCGTTTTAAATCTGTGGGTCATTCAGAGTGAGTTTCTAATTCCACAGAAACTTTCCTTTTTTATGTTTTTTATCCATCGCACCGGTTCTGAACACAAGTGACCTTGTCAGCTCACGTGTGCAGCTCCATTCATGTGAGTTGAATCATCACCTCTGTTTGCAGGAGGAACAAACTCTAATGTCCCCTCATCCTTTAACTTCTTTTTTTGTTGTTTCTTTTGAGTATTTTTATTATTTTTTTTCAGCAATGCAGTGACCTGATCCAGAACTTTCCTACAATCTCTCTGGCAGCCGCCTCGGCAGAGATTTATGTGGCTCAGTGCATAAGTTTAAACCATAAAGACAATTTCTTCTTTTTTTTTTGTGTTGCTAAATCTTGTCTTCTCCAGACAGTCAGACTGTGATATGCAACAAGCGTTGTCATTATGGCTGTAACTGCTGCCTGTGGTTGATCAGAGCTTGAGACTGCGCTTGAGTTTAAGTGCAGTACTATTATATAGTTATATATATGTAAATGGGTGGCGTTTGTTTTCCTATTTATAGGCACCAGGAATGTTCTGGGAGTAAAGTGCCTGCATTTCTTTTTGCTAATTAGATAGTTGTAAAATCGGGATTGTAAATGATTGATATAAATATATATTTACTAAATGAAAAAAAACACTGCACATTTGAAAAGTTTTACCTGCTCAGAGTCTGGCCAACTTTAAGGTGAGCCGCTCTGCATTTTTGTATAGACTTCAGTCGGCCTGCAGAAGGAATGCTACCGGGGTTTCTTTTTCCAGATTGATAACAATGTATAAACTGTAAATCCTCACTGTAAAGGAATGTTCTCCGACCTGGAACCCGGAGGTGTCAGAGGGAACTTGAACTGGGATGATCTCTGGCTGAGGTCGGAAACCTGAGGATTAATTTGGAACTTCAAATCAAATAAAAAGTTCTGCTGACCCTTCTTCCTGCTGTCGGGTTTTTGTCATTTCTCTCTTGCAACGCGCCTTCACGCGAACCAGATGTGGCGGCTACTACACCGCGTGCATCTCTCGCGTTGGTCGCTCCAGATGTTCAGAGTTATGGGGGGTGGGTAGGGGGGCTGTTTGTATCTTTGAAAAACAGACACTGTGAATGTGTGTGTTTGTTTTATGCCCCCAACAGCTCGGGAGCAGCCGCCTGTAGAAGTGAGTGTGGGGCCACTGTCTCTGGCTGGTGTGGCGGGGGGGGCTGTCTCTGCGTGATTGAATCCAGCTGTTGTGGAAGCGGGTGCAGGGGGTGGCCCGCCAATTTGCATAGCTAAATAATCTGTAGAGCCGACAGGACCGGAGCAGATCCCTGTGAGAGAAGCCATTCTTCACCGAAGCCTCAGCTCGAGCAGACTTAATGAAAACCTGGTGTCGGCCCGTGCGTAAAGACGCGTAGTTGGAGGAGGTGGTGAGCGCCCTGCTGGAGAGGAGAGGAGAAGAGAGGAGAGGAGAGGAGGTGTAGGCAGAATTCACGTCTCCTTCTGAATCTTTCCTCCGAGAGCTCAACACAAGCCATGCTTTTTGAAATCCGCAGCCTCAGGTCCTGCTCTTCTGCAAGGTGAGGGAGCTTCATCCTTTCCTCTAACCGATGCGTGTCTGTGCGTAAATCAGTTTTTTGATGTGTGTATCTGTATGAGATAGAAGAAGCTCCTGGTTTTTCCTCATTTTTGAAAGCATGCTTCTCTCTCTCTCTCTCTCTCTCTCTCTCTCTCTCTCTCTCTCTCTCTCTCTCTCTCTCTCTCTCTCTCTCTCTCTCTCAGGATGTTGGCAGCGCTGGTGTGTGTTCTGCTCTGTATCCAGCCTGGACACGGACAGGTAACACAACACCTTCCCTCATCTGGGTCACGTTTTCTGGAGCTGTTATTTTATTGTAACAGCTCCAGATGACTTAAATACATGAATTACTAATATATAACTCTGGACTGTCTCTCCACAGGCCTGCACTGAAGGGTTTGCATATGACCGCAGGGCAAGACAGTGTGTAGGTGAGTGACATGACTGCTACTGACTTATAACGTTAAAAGTTTATGATTAATCTGGAGAAAATCTGTAAAATGTGAACTTGAATAAGTTTGAACAGAGAAAAGTGAAGTAATAAGACGCCCCCAGATGTTCTGGATGAAGGAATGTCCTTATCAGTGCATCGCCTTGTCCTCCAGATGTGGACGAGTGCCGTACCCTGCCAGATGCTTGCCGAGGAGACATGCGCTGTGTGAACCAGAACGGAGGCTACCTGTGCATCCCGAGGACCCTGTACAACCAGCCCTACAGACCAGAGACCCCGGTGCTGTCGGAGCCCGCTTACCCGGACACGTCGCAGGGATTCCCGGACACCTTCCTCCCGGCTCCCAGGTCCGTGGAGCCCAGCTACCCCAGAGTGGGGAGCACGGCTCAGTGCCTCCTGGGATATACTCCTGCAGAGGATGGCACCTGTAACGGTGAGTCCAATACAAACCCTGAAATGTAGTATTGAATACCCAGAGCAGTAGTTTAACATGGAGGTTCCAGAGGGTTTGTGTCCTTTCCAAAGGGTCAAGGATCAATTAGTGAGCTCCTGAGATGATTGATGAGGCGGGAAAGAAGGAAAACAAACATCTGAGAGAAGAATGGTTGTGATTCTGTCTTTTCTCCTCAAGAACATAACTTTACTTGGTCTGGCTGCAAAAACATTGAAATGAAACCATCTGAAACCAAAAGTTGAGACATTGATGCAACTGTTAACATCATCAAGCAGAATGATCCCCGACTGGATGAATGTTTTTAATGTAAAACTTTCATCTGGGAAGTGACTCAACTTCTTAATGAAGGAAATAATCATGTTTTACTTCTGAAATGTAGTAAATGTATAACTTGTATAAGAAAAATGACAGAGTGTGAATCCTCTGCTGCAGCTGTTTGCGGTTTCTATCTCTGTTGTGAAGTTGTGAAGCCACCACCTGACGTTACAGTGAAAAGGCATAAGAGGTCAGAAATCCACAAGTCCACAGAGACGGTGATTTAACTCCAGGGAAATGCAGGAATCCATCGGTTCACAGGGACAAATGATCTCAAGGCTCTGGGTTTCAGCTCATGTGCCGTCACCCAGCCGGAGCTCCAACTCCTCTCGGTGAGGGAATCTGTGCTTTCTGAAGGATTCTGTTGCACGTCACAGCCACAAGAGACTCCAGCTGTCAGATCATTCTTTATCTCTAATGTCCCCCCCCCCCCAAGCTGTGTTAAATACATCTTCACATAATAGCCCCAGTGCGTAGAGCAGGGACAAGCTGGTGAAAACGGGCCCTGTCGTCCATTTGAGGTGTTTTTTTCTGTCACTCTGGAAGAATCAGGCCCGTGATGAATGGAAAATGTACACATGCTGCTTTCTCCTTCTAAAGAGAAGCGTGGAGTTTAGGTCATGCACAAACACGGACTGTTCCTCTCAGCAGGGGAGAAGCCTGTCAGGGAATCGGCTCACAACCTTGTTTGAGTCAACTGCACCATCAGGATGCCAAACATGAGGTCATGTGGAGCCAAATCTGTGCCCGAGAACAGGCATGGCTCTGTGGGGGCCGATGGTAACCAGCCCCCCCACTGGCTGAACGCCGGAGTGGGTGGTGATGTAATGGGCTGTTGTTGATTGATGCAGCTACGGGGCAGAAACTACACAGACTGTGACTTCCTGTCTGAGCCTGTAACAAACATGGCTTTGTCTTCAAGTTAGTGCTCCGACAGTCAGTAATGGCACCAGTCTGGGTAAAAACAATATATAAGAAATGACCCCTTAAAGTGTGAAGTCTTAAATTATAACTCAACAACCATGAGGCTGCAGGGATTCTGCTGCATCCGCCTGCAGTCGTGATCAGGGGGCGGAGCCACGGTGTCAAGGTCCCGTCGATGAACGTGCTCGACCAATCACGAGCCAGTCTCAGCTGTCAATCAGGATGTTTCACCCTGTTTTTATTAAATCTTCAAATAAGTAATGATAAGCAAACCGACTGGAAGACTGAGAACTCAAACACCAGTGTGATAAGAACTAAACCGTAAATGATAGAAACTATCTTTGAGAAAACCTTTTTATTTAACAAAAACATGGACAATGGGGCAATCAAGACTCTTTGGCTTCACTTCTGTGGAGGCATCATGTCATCATCTGTATAAACACTCGATGGGAGACCTTGTTTGTGAAGTAACTGTGGAGTTTTCTGTAGATCTACACATGTGGTGTGGCTCCAGGGAGGTGATATCAGTGCATCAGTGCATCTCTTACTTTAATCCAGACTGAAATATAAATATGTGTCATATATTCATGCCCCCTGCTGAGGAGACATTACCATAACTTTGGTCATCTCTTAACTTTTCATCCTGCAAAGTTACATTTCTGCCCTGTTGATGTTGCAGGATGAAAAGTCACTCAGCCTCAGCTGCACTTTGTGTTTGGTGCTGATTCTAGCATGCTAACATGCTAACATGCTAACATGCTAAACTAAGACAGTGATTATGAATCTAGATTAACATCAACATGGTAGCGTTTAGCAAATGTCAGCATTTAATGCTTCACAGACCCATTAAATAGTCAATATGTAATTTGTGTGACCTTAACCTTTAAGCTGGAGATCTATTTACAAAAAAAAAAAAAATCCAATTCGGCCTCTGGACTTGACATCATCTTTTTTCGTTCCCATGGGAGCGTTATATTCATTTCCGCTCATAACTCCAGTCGGGGGTATTTTCATGTTTTTCCTCAAATTGAGGGATTTCATGCTCGTCTGTGGCTCGAGAACAAGTTTCCAACCTCGTGGGCTCATGAAACCATTTTGATAAACAACAAACATATCTGTCACTCTGCAGTTCTCATCTGCTTCTCGTCCCACTCAGGGTCTGTTCTGCTTTTCTATGTAGTTTGAGAGGAGATGAGGAATTTACCTCTCGTCTCACTGGAGATTAGATTGAATCAGTTTGTGCACAAGCATCTCAACTGTGTTTCTTACTTCTGACCGACCTTCCACAATCTGTCAGGTATTCTCTGACGCTCGTGGGCAGCTCATGAAAAGCTCTATATAAGGAGCTGAGCCGACACACTGCACTTTGTGTGTGTTTACTGGAGACAGGGCTACACATGGGGTGCAGGCGAGGGCCCTGCAAGGAGGCATCGCCTGCTAATGGCAGGCAGGTGCCGGGGGCCACTGTAGCTGTTGGCCGGTGGCCGAACGCTCTGGGCCTCCCCCCCCCCCCCCCCCCTTCCGTGAAGGGCGAGGGGTCCAAGTTGGCACAAAGGGCAACAGACCCACCGACAGACGCTATCGCTCCTCGTCGCTGCCTGACCAAACAGAGAGCCGGGCCCCCACCCACTTCCCCCGCCGGTTTTTCTAGAGATCTGTGACTTCATGGTCTGAGAACCGTGAGCAGAGGCTGGAATGTTCTGATCTGTCATATCCTCAAAAGGAAATGCAGCTCTTATGATGGAGAATGTGAGCCGCTCCAGAGGAAGGAATTCAGAGGGTAATCTGAGAAATCTCTGATCCTGTGAGAAAACAGCAGTAAAGTGATAGTCGAGGTGTTAACTGTTGTGTTAAGAGGCTTTCAGATACAGGGCGGTGAAAAGCTGAGCGTTGGAGAAACAAAACCTTTGACTCTACGTTTGTCTGTGAAACCCCCCCCCCCCACCCCCCCGAGCCATTAGGAAATAAAGTCTAGTCTGGCGGATGTGCATCTGAGCAAGGCACCGAACCCTCGACTGCTGCTGTGGAATGAGGCGGTCGAACAAAATACAAAGTGACTCGTTTAGAATGAAGCTCAGGAATATAGAGGTTTGTCTTTTGTTGAGTCCAACGAAGTATAAACTTAGCAAGTTATAAACACTGACATGTAAAACTCCTCTTTCCAAAAATGGACCTATAGTGTTTGCAAATTGTTCCTGATGCAGATGCACATATGTTGCATCAATACTCGCCCACAGACTAAAGGGTCAACTGCATCACTGTGCACACTGACTGATGCACACCAGAGGCTATTAAGAAATGGGGGTACCCTATGAAAATGAGTGGGTATATGCCGTGTACCCGCATATACCCTGTTTGCAACAAGCTGCACAAACAAAATGACTGCAGGGTTCAGATTAATAACTGACCAAAGCATTCCACAAAGGCTCCGACAGGGACTGGATCACCGACCCATGGAAACAGCTGTAGCCTCACAACAGATCCCTTTAATCTGCAGGGCTGCTGGACTGTTGTTCTTTTTGTTGTTGTTGTTGTTGTTGTTGTTGTTGTTGTTTGTACGCAGGGTAACTTCTGGTTGTGTTTCAGGACCACTATCACTGGGCAAGATGCTGGTGTTAGTGCGCCATCTAGTGGCAATGAATATCATATACGTAACCTTTAACTCTTCTGACCTGCCTGTTGATTCCCACTCAGGAATCTTTTTATCATGAAAGAGGATGAAACACTAACTTCTCCTCCTCCTCCTCCTCCTCCTCCTCCTCCTCCTCCTCCTCCGCTGCAGACATCGACGAATGTGAGACCAACTCTCATCACTGTAACCCCACCCAGGTGTGCATCAACACGGCCGGGGGCTACACCTGCTCCTGCACCGAGGGATACTGGCTCATCGGTGGACAGTGTCAGGGTGAGTGAGCAGATCACACTCACAGCTGGTTCACAGGTTTATTCATTATCTGATATAGAAATCGTCCTAAAAAGACTTGAGCTTGAGGAACTTAATCCACCTGGTTTGTTGATTATCACACAGTTGTTTGCAGAAAGCCATTTTGCTGAAAAGCTATTGTGTTTGTCAAAATATGGAATGTAAAAAAACATAGATAATGTGAATTTAGTCTGTGAAGTTTTCTTTAAAGAAAGAGGTATCATAACCACCACCCCCCCCCCCCCCCCCCCCTTTGCTGGCAGTAATCAAGCAGGTTTCAACTCTCTTCATTTCTTAATACTATAAATAATAATGTGATTTAACATGGTTGTCATCTTTGTTGACAAAAGACCTCTGAAGGCTTTAGCTCCTCCTCTAGAGGAACAGCGCCCTCCTCTGGCGTTGAGTGGTAATGCAGCTCATCAGGGTTTCAGATCAATAAATGGTCAAGATGGTACAAATAAAGCAGTATGGGTCGTTATTTGTATGAATTAAAACACATATACTTTGTTGATTGTAACCAGTTTGTGTTTTTTCTTTTCTTTGACCAGATATTGATGAATGTCGATATGGTTACTGCCAGCAGCTGTGTGCCAACGTGCCGGGGTCGTACTCCTGCTCCTGTAACCCCGGCTTCAACCTCAACCCAGACAGCAGGACCTGCCAAGGTACACACACTCATACTCACACACACACACACACACACACTCACACACATGCACACGCACACTCTGCACTTACTCCAGTGTTGTGTTAAGTTCCCTCCTTGCTTCTCTCCAGATGTGGACGAGTGTGAAGACGAGCCGTGCACTCACGGCTGCTTCAACACCTACGGCTCCTTCATGTGTAACTGTGACGAGGGGTTCGAGCTGGCGGCTGATGGAACTTCTTGTATCGGTGAGCAGAGCCGCATTTAAACGGCCGTTACGTGACTTCTGTGCAATCTGTCAGGAGATTTGTTTCCATATAATGAACCTTAAAGTTTGATAATATTCTGTGTATGTGAGTATTAAGCAAGTGAAAGATATCGATATACAGATTAACATACCTACTCCAGCTCAGTTTGGATGTGAGACTGTCATTTGTTTCCCCTGTAGACTTGGATGAGTGCAGCTTCTCTGAGTTTCTGTGTCAGCACAGATGTGTGAACACCCCCGGCTCCTTCTCCTGCATCTGTCCGCCCGGGTACTTTGTGTTTGAGGACGGCAGGAGCTGTGAAGGTAGGAGGACAATGACACGGTCCTGACTGTACAGAGACATGAACTGATTCGTTTGTGTTGTCATTTGAACAGCGGCAGTTAAAATGCTGCATCACACAAACAAATAATCTGTATGTCTTATCGAAGCTGCTGAGAATTGCTTTGTTGCATATCATGTTTTTATACACCTTAATTTAATCCTTTTTTTACTTTAATCCATTTTCTATTCTCTGTCACTCAACATGTGAAGTATAACACTAAATAAACAATAAACAATAAATGCAGAATAATAAAGTAAAAATCTAGTTAAACTGGTTGTATATGTGTGTAACATCGGTCCTGATCAGTATTCATATCGCATAATGTTGAAAACAAATGTTATTATTATGATATTCTGTCTCATTCTCACGCACTGTTTTGTTGATGTTTACTCAATGTTGTTTCTCTGATGAAGATGATGATGATGATGATGATGATGATGATGTTGTAACTGACCCTGACTGTTGTGTGCTTGATTTTGAAGATATCAATGAATGTGACACTGGTAACAACACCTGTACAACAGCACAAGTATGTTTCAATTTCCAGGGAGGCTACACATGCCTGGATCCTCTACAGTGTCACTCTCCTTACGTCGAAGTTAGTGACAAGTGAGTGGTCCCCCCCCCCCCCCCAAATAACTCTGTCACAAACTGAATACAGAGTCAACCAGTTGATGATCTGTTTGCTGGAGCCCTGACCCCCCCCCCCCCCCCCCCCCCTCTGTGTGTCCTCCTGTGCAGTCAGTGCATGTGCTCAGCTGAGAACCCTGCCTGCAGGGACAAGCCCTTCACCGTTCTGTACCGACACATGGACTTGTCGTCGGGGCGCAGTGTGCCTGCAGACATCTTCCAGATGCAGGCCACCACCCGCTACCCGGGCGCCTTCTACATCTTCCAGATCAAGTCGGGCAATGACGGACGAGAGTTCTACATGAGGGTGAGTACGATGGCCGAGACACTGACCTGTAGATCTGAAGGAGAACAATCGAGATACAGTGATACGACTTCATGCTGAACGCGTGGAAATAAGAAATGAACACGTCACAGGAATTAAATGAGCAAATGTGGAGGCAGCTCTGTAAATCGATGATTAATATTTGTAATAAGATAAAACACATCCTTTTTTAATGGCTCACAAAGAGTTAATACACTATTTAATACCCTTATATCTGCATAAAACACATACTTGTGTGTTATAAACTATTTATTTAATAATGCATAAATAGGGGAAGTTAAGGTGAAATGTTTTAGGCTTTTATGTGTTAACCAGCAGAAAGTAGCTGCAGTTAGTTTACAATAAAAAAGGGGAAACCTCTGCTACAGTGAATTCACAGACAAAGGAAACAGCGCCACCTACAGTCACTAAAACTCCAGCATCAGAAAATCCATTTCAGAACCAAACAGGAAAGAAAAACTGCTGTGGTGTTTGATTGTCGAGCAGAAAAATCAGAGCTGTGAGTCTTTATTAGAAAAGAACGTCATAAATAGTTTGATATGATCATTGCACTTAGATTTTAAGGTTATTAGTCCCCAAGTTTCATCAGAATAACGACAACTATGATGCAACCGCTTCAAAAATACTTTCACAATTCTGTGGTGAATCAGAAACCTGTGGTCAGACCTGTGCTCTGTTGTTAACAACATTCACCAGTGAGGTCACAGGTGCTCACACACGCTTCAAACATCGAGTTTAAAGCATGTGTCACAGCAGCGAGTCAAACCACCAGATGTCAGCAAATACAAGATGTGAGCCTTCGTTGTTTAAACTGTCACTGAAGTGATTTATACCCAAACACACAAAGTTATTCATCAAGAGGCACAACATCGATTCATATGTCAACTCATGTTCATCACGTAACGTCTGACCTGTGACGTGACGTATGTTATATAAACATCTAGATCTGAGGTTATAAAACCCCCGTACAGAATGAGACCCTTGTTGAGGGTGTGATTCTGAATATGAACCATGGAAACATGAATTATTCAGTTTCTGTCCCTTTACCCATTTTTCAGAGAGGACATTTTGACATGTAACAGAAAGAAAACACAGTTATGTCATGTTATTCATAAGAACTGTGTTTTTCCTGCTTTGACAAATCAACAGGCTGTGAAAACACTGAACTCAGTTATACACTGAGCTCAGTGACTGTGCAGGGTTCAGCCAGTAGGTGGCGTCCTACATGTGTGTATCTCAAAAACACAGGGAATAAATAAAAAGATCAGTATAGAGTGGTGTAATTTCCCTGCTTCCTCCTCTTCATCCCTCACGTCCCTCTTCTTCTTCTTCTTCTTCACATCGCAGCAAACCAGCAACGTGAGCGCCACCCTGGTCCTGTCCCGGCCGATCAAGGGCCCCAAGGAGCTGGTGCTGGACCTGGAGATGGTCACCGTCAACAATGTCATCAACTTCCGAGGCAGCTCCATCATCCGCCTCACGATATTCGTGTCGGAGCACCCGTTCTGAGCGGGAACCCCCCCCCCCCCCCCCCAGAGAATCCTGTTGTTGCCCCACTGCATCTGGGATGTCATGCTCTGGTGTTTGAGACAGCTCATCACTTTTTTTAAAAGTTTTTCCTTTTTAAACGTTATGTCATCCTCATCCTGTCAATAAAGACGCGTCCTATAGAGAGTGAGCTGATGGGAACGCCTCCCTGTGCTCCAGTCCCCAGTTACCCTGGTTTAATGGACACTGAGCTTTTTATAGCTGTGATATGTTCTTTCAACACAGATGGATATTTATGTTGACCATTTTTTAAACCTCCTCTATTTAGAAAATGACCTGAATCCCAGTGTACCCCCCCCCCCCCCCCCTCCCCCACTTGTCTGTGAATCTCCATCCCTTCTGATGAGCTGTGAATGTTCTCGAGCTGTCGTGACGGGATGAGCAGCTCGACCGAGCAGAATGTGTAACTGTGCATCCGGAGCCGGTTGTATTTGAAATGATGTAACAATCAGTCATAAGCTGAATTATTGATCACCGTGTCTTTAAGTTTTAATAAATGTCTTTACCACAGAAAAGGATTCGAGCTTGAGCAGGAACCTGAACTCTTACTGATCCATTCAGTTCTGGGATTATAACGCTGAGGCACTAAAAGCCTGTTGGGTCCATTTAAATCAAATCACGATTTAGAGACACTAAACCAAATCTGGAGGTTTTAGAGGCAACATGTTGCACTAATAGGATTTGGGATGATATCAGCACATTGTAGAGCCCTATTTTCAAGATGTATGATGTTTAATATTTATAACAACCTTTGGAATCATAGCAACACATTTAGGAACACAGCTAAATAAAGGGGATTCTGTTTTTTTTGGGGGGGGGGGGTGTTGCTATAAAATATACATTTTCAGGATTAAATATTAAATATTAACGTTTATAATTCAAGTTTATGTGAACAAACATTTTGGAGTCATATCAAATTACTGTTTTTGGGTTTTGCAGATGATTGGAATATATCATTGGATTATTTCAACTCATTTATGAGCATTAAACCGTCTTTTGGAACTGGGTGAATTAAAACGTGGGATTTATTCAGTTAGTTGAATCAATTTTGAGGGATTATTAGAATTTTTTGATTGTGAGAGAGATTTTGGAAAAATTATAAAATATCTGGGACCCTGATTATTAAGGATCTTTGTGTGTCAACACCCAATAAAGGTCCTCACTGAATAGATGTTTTATTACCATCATTATCACCTAAATAAGAAGACGTCAATAAACCAGGTCAGTTAATAAAGATGTGCTGACCTGTGTGGTGGTCCAGTTCCCACCAGTCCCACGCAGCCTGCTGGGATATTGATCAAGGATGAGGAACAATTTAATAAATGCAGTGATTGTAAGTGGTGAGCAAAACGCCAAATCCAGAGTGGTGCTGTCACGGTCTGTTCGGGGAAGGAAGCTCACAAAGTGTTTGTCCGGGAATGAGAGAGTCGAGCAGTGAGAGAGGAGAAGAAAGGAACAGGGAGGGAGGGAGGGAGAGAGAGAGAGAGGGAGAGAGAGAGAGAGAGAGAGAGAGGGAGACCTGGGAGTGAAGTGCTCAGTGAACCTGAGCTCGGAGGCATTTCTCCTCAGTCGGCCTGTGAGAATGAACAACACTGGATGTACACACCCGATCTGCTCTCACTGAAGAACACACAGAGGTAACTTCACTGTTGTTTAAGCTTTTTTTCTCCGTAGAAGTAATGGAGCTGCTGTTTCCTGTTTTGTGAACGTGGCTCGTTTACACTGAAGTGAATTCCTTCATAGGCCTGAAAGGAAAAAACAAGTGCATGAAGGTCAAAAGAGTTGAGATCAAGTGTGTTTATCTCTTAAATCCAAAGTGTTGGTGGATTCAATGTTTACACATTTTTAGGTCTTTATGTAAACTGAGCAATGGGGTCAAGTTTTGAATGATATCATTTCAATTTGATTCTTTGTTTATATAAGTTTTGGGGGGATTTGAGTGACTTTTTCAATTTTGGGATCAAAACAATTCAAAAAATGTAATTCCATTTGCAGAATTTGGGGAATCTGGACACATGAATGCATTTTGTGGATAAATTTATGGATTTGTGTTTCTATAACAATTAAAGGCAGCGAAGGAAGAAAGCTTGGGATTGTATGAAATGAATACTTTGGGTGGCAGTGACCAAATTAGGAGATTGTGTGGGATTATCTCAGATCATGTTTGGGCCTTTACTGATGTTTGTGATAAAAATAATTGAATTTGATGTTTTTATACTAATACATACATACATTTGACCAAAGTACAATGATGAATATTTTCTAGCCGCAGCCATGGATTGCCTGAAACACTGCTGCAAGCACTTCCTGAAGCAGAAGGACGACTACGAGACCCAAGGTAAGCAGATGTTCTGCACAGCTGCTTCTCTCACCGACTGTTTGTGTTTCTGATTGTGAACTTTTCTCCGTTTCCAAGTGATCAGACTAAAGATGCCTCCCATCAAGGCGCTGACCTCAGGACCGGAGCCAGAGGAGGTGAAGAGGGGGGTCACAGAGGATTACCTCCTGTCCAAGCTGCCCCCCGGTGGCAGGGAGGTGCCGTTTGTCCTGCCGACCTTCAAGGCCTCCTACGTGCAGCCCCGAGGCTCCCGCCTCCCCGCGCTGCAGGCCGGGCCGCAGAGTACGTACCGACTGCAGAGAGCTCGACTACCTTCAAGATTATTATATCATCGTGGAGGCAAACTTTAGAAACCGGTCCTCAGTGTTCGTGTTGACTTAAAGGCTGGGTTGGTAAATACATCGACATCTAAGTGTCTCTGAACACGCTCACTGCACAGAGTGAGGCTGCTACTGTTTAAGATTCATTCAATCAGAAAAACCCAACGTGAGAAGTTCACCTTCAAGGCCTTAAGACGTAGAGGTCAGGGGAGGTGGAGGTGGAGGTGGAGGAAGTGAACACTTTCCCAGAGGAGACTGGATCTCCCTCTTTTTGTTGTTGTTGCGTTGTTAACTAAACACCTCCGTGAAGGTGGTTGTGTTTCACCCCAGTCAATAGAAAGATATTTGTTGGGGAAGAACCCTTTGAGTTCAGTTTGCCGATCCAGGATTTTCCTTTTCTCTTATTCCCCCTTTTCACGAGGCGTCATAAACGGATCTTAATGCATATTCAGAAAACTGATATCTATGAAAAGTGTCTGAAATTTGCAGCAGATTGACTGAATCTCAGTGGTGGAGGAACGCGCTCTGCTGAGTGAATGTTTTCTAGTTATTTTCACTATTTCTTCTGTTTTATTTCAGTTTTTAGTCACAGTTTGGTCGATTTAAGAGAGAGAAACTACGAGTTTCTATTCTATTGTCCTTTGTTAGATTAAATTGATCGAGTCATTAGGCCTCTGTCGGCTTTGTCCGCTAACAGATTGGATGATTATGTGTGTAGATGATTCCCTATAGTTGTGCACGATAAAGACACTTTTTAATTATCACAGGTAATTACTGAGCATTTATCATTAGTTCATCTAGGGCTTGAATAACATGTGTGACACGTGTTAACCCCAAACAGGGTTAGTTAAGGTTCACACGTTTCCTCCACCTGAACCAACCCGAGCGCTGAAGACTCACAGTCACCAAGACACCTCATAGGTTCATTCAAATCAGCTCAGTGGTTACTGAGGTATAATCTGAACGGACCAGGACATCCTGTTTCTAAATGAATAGTGTTTCAGCTCAGTGACTGGTAAGAGGAGTCTGGTCCAACTGGAGGCCTCCTCACCTGCTGCCCTGCTCTTTGTCTGCAGGCTCCGCTCGCTGCACCTACGCAGAGAGGAAGGCAGAGCTGTTGGGCTCCAGTCTCTTCACCTTCAGCCCAGAGTCCAGTTTCCATCGGCGTCAGACGGCCGAGTTCATCTCCCCCGGATCCACCCGCCGCCAAAACTGCGGTCCTCCAAGCCCAGGTAGCCCCGACCTTCTGCTCCCAGTAACCAGAACTTTATACCAAATCATTTCTGCAGAACAATAAGTAAAGAAATCGATTTTTGTGCAGAAACATACTCAGCACAGGGGGATAAGGAACACTCCAAATAAATGGTATTAATTACTAAGACATTAATGAATTAAAGAAGAAACAAATATTTCATATATTGAGAGTAAAAGTAAATTTTTTGCCAGTTAGACATCAATCACCTGCACATTTACATACATATACTTATTAAAATTGTTTTAAAGAGTTCATGATTACATTATGTTGTACATTTGAGAAGCTAAATATATATTCATTCAGTTTACTCACATATATGTTACAAAAAACAATCATGTATTTGTTTATCATTATATAATAGTCTCGATAAAGTGTCTTTGCAACTGTTGAGGGAAAAGTGCTGTAAATGCAAGGGTGAGAAATAACATGTGTCCCCGATGTGAAACAAGACGACCACAGACAGACGTGTGATTACAAATGAATTAATTAAACTGGTGGTTTAATAAATCCCCCCCCACCCCCCAGGTTTGATTCTGAAGCCGGGCGTCCAGCAGCGTCTGAGCAGCTCCATGTTTGATCTCTCCAGTCCTCAGAGTCACATACAGGTGAGAGCGCTCTCTATCTAATCTGTGTTCACACAGCGTTTCTCACCCTCTGTCAACCCAGACTAAATATAGTTTTTCAGTTTCCACTGTCCCCGGCAGCGGGGTGGAAAACTGCCGACGGGCCAAACAAGCAGGTATTTTGATTTGAGGTCATTTCACCCGGAGGTGTTGAAACCGAATGGAGGTGGCCAACATCTGAGAGGAGTGACGTTTGGATTATTCTTGATTTCTCTATGGATAGAAAAAACGTTGAATACTTGAAAGAATCATGGTAGATTTGATTGATTGATTTTTTTTGGGGCTAAACCTGTAGAAACCTTCAGTTGTCATAAAAACTCAAAAGGTGATTTGAAAAACATGGCGGCCTCCGTAAATACAAAGTATTTAAATAGAAAGTATTTAAATATGAATTACCACTCTAGGGTAAAGGAAACAACAATTTGTACAATTTGTAACAACAACAGGTCCCTCTCTGATCGGGACCTGTTGATTGTCTCGGGCCGAGAGCTGTTTAATCGCCCTGAAGAAAAGAATGAGAGAGTCAGGGCGTGAGTTTCTTTGTCACATAAAGGATGTGGTGCCATTTGTCAACATCTCAATATCAATTGACACGAAAGGCCCGAGGACGAGTGTGTGAAACGATCAATCCAACATCTCTCACCCAGAAGCTCAGAAAACACCCAGCTGGTCCTTCAGGGGCCTCACTGGGATGAACATGGACATCTGGTCTGATTGACACAACACGGATGTGCTGTGTTTCCACCTTCACGCCTGTTGATGTCTCATGCAGAGGGTTTACACACGTTTCACCTCAATTAGTTCAAATGTTTAGCTTGGCACCGCTACGAGCAAACAGTAGCAAGTGATGACAACATAAAAGTCCCAGTAGCCTGGCAATAGATTTAACAATAAACAAATAACCTGCTGGTTCTACAGGGAACAGGGAGCAGGAGGCTCGTCGGCCAAGCTCGTTGTTGGTTGTTCCACTGTTTTGCTATATTTGCAATATAAATACAGTTTGATATATTGTGAAGACATTCATGGTGATTCTCTGACTTTTATGTATCCCACAATGCATTGTGAAAACAGGCGGTGAGGAGGAGTGAGCCAGTGAGTTTAGATACAACCTCTGTTAAACGTTTTCTCTTTGTTTGCTCTGCAGCGTTTCGACTCGGCCTCCAGTGTCCTCAGCAGCACGTCTTCAGCAGTGGGCTCCATTGAAAGCAGCCTGGGTAACAGAGACACACATTTATCTAAGCTTGTTATGATATTAAATAAATCTTTTGTATGAAGATAAAGTTGTTTTTTAAAGGACCTGCATTTTTATGTCTTATAATATGAAGAATGAGTTTGTGGAAAGACACTTTCAACCCTTTCCTTAAAGGACAAAGACACCAAAACTGTCATTATTTGAATTAATGAAACTAAATATATCTCCAAGAAAAAGCGTGTTGGACCTCATCTGGTTTGATTTACATATTTAGGGAAGATCAAAACACTGAAATCTTGATTATACGTTAAAAACCTTTTGAACTTCCCTCGCATCCTCTCGTTGACTTGATATCATATATAATAACACATCATAAATAACAACACTTTGTTGAGTAGCTTGTTATTGTTGTGTTCCTCTGGATTCAGACTCCTTCACCCTGTCTGGGGATGAGCGGGAGCTGGGGAAGGTTTGTGTGCGACTCAGCTACCAGGAGGCTCTGGAGCAGGTGTGGATCACGCTGGTGCAGGTACGGTTACACTCCCAGAGGACGGGGGTGGGGGGGGCACAGAGGGCACAAGAACCTCCATTGTGCTCCTCTGTGAATCTTCTCAATGGGGCCTCTGTCCAGAGCGCAGGTCTCTGTTCGCTCCTCTCGTCGCTCTATTAACTTTGGCTCGGACGGTTCAGAAGGAGAAGGTTGACTTGTAAAAAGAAGTGTCCTGATGAAAAACCCAGTGCAGCTGAGACAGGGAGAGTTCAGTCAGAGGGAAACAGAGACAGTGTGAACGTGTGGAGCATCGAAGGTGCAGGGCCGTGCTCTTACTCTTCAAGGAACAGGAGCATAAATGAAAAAGGGGCACCAGCTTCCCACCCGAGGCTCGAGTTGTGGTTAGGGTTCATTTTACTGGTCACACCCTGATTTCTTTCATCAAGTTTCATGAACTGAGAAATGAGTGAAAATATGAAAAAGAACAATCCACACCCAAGTTAACCTCTGGATCCAGACCCCAAGTTAGAACATCCAAGTTATGTGGAAAGTATTTGCACAAATGACTGAAATCTTATTGTTCTGGATTCTTTAGTTTGTTTGTATTTGATTGTCTTTTGAAAAGTTTGTTCTGAACTTTAGCCTTTGACCTGCTTCCACTCACTTCCTCTCATTCTTCTTTTCTTACCAGTGTTCGGACCTCAACCTTCAGCCGGATGGAGCAGAACCTCCCAGGTTTGGATTTAAAGGGATCATCACCATCCCCAAACCCATTCAGTTCAAGAGCTCAGTGAAGGAGTACAGCCAGGTAACACAGGAACGTTCTGTAAGATACCTGGAGGTTGACTTTCTGTTTGTTTATGATCAGAAGTCTAATTCTAACACAGGTTATAAACTCTTAAATTTAAGAAATTGATTATGATAATGTTTAAAATTGTATCAAATGTAACTTCACAATCCACATTTGACCCCATGAAAGGCTTTACTTGCTATCAACTCATTTCCATTCTTAGAATAAAATGAAATTAACTGAGTGACTTGTGGAAGAAACAGTCTAATCTTTACTTTCTCCTCCTTCATCTCTTCAGGACGTGTCCTTCATGGAGACGTTTGTGTTTGCCCTTCGTCTCCAGCAGTTGCGCTGCAGTGCGTTAGTTCTGCGCTTGCAGACGCACAACCCCAAGAAACGCACGGCGGCAGAATGTGTCCTCTCCCTGCGGCAGCTCGGTCCTCAGGAGACAGACCACTGGCTCGACCTCAACTCTCCGTCCAAGTCCTCGGTGAGTGTTTACTTCATGTGTGACGAGTCGGCAACGTGTCTCTGACCTCTGGTGTCTGCTCTGAAGGCTGATGTGGCCTCTCAGACCAGTGACACTGATACAAACGCTTGACTCAGCTGTCAATCATGTGTCCCCCATTTGATTTCATCAGATATCTCATTAAAACCAAACTTACCAGAAGCACTAGAGCAAACGTCAGTGTGAAAAGAACTATAAAAGGACAGAATCCATCCAATTTGATCTGTACTTTAACTTTTTAGTCTGCCACATGTCCCATCCACTAACAAGGAGGAGGCTGGTTTTATGGGCTATACTGCAGCCAGCCACCAGGGGGACTTCACCTTTTGGAAAGCTCATGTTGTTGTCGATCTTTATTTATATTCTACGGTCGTTAACAACTGAAACAAGGAAAATGAATAATGTTCACTGACTCATCCTGAAGCAACCAACCTGAGTCATTAGTTCCTGGTTCGATGTCCGACCTCCGTGATGGCTGCTCGTGACTCGACCTCATATATTCTGCAGCAGCTGATGTGCTTCCCACTGTCCAGCTGTTGAGGCCAAGAGGAAAAAACTCTGTGTGGGAATATTCCAAACTTTTACTACTTATCCTCTTCAGCATTTCCTCTGTTGGCTGCTGTCTTTTATGAGCCTGTTGTGTACGAACAACGCGCAGTGTGTGCCTCGTAAATCTGTCCTGGAGACGGATTGCAGCCCACGGGCCCGCCGTACCTTCTGGGTAAGATTGACGCAGAGCCAAACTTTGCGTTGTTGCATAACCACAGGAGAAAGAGAAAGGGAATTCATTATCAGGAGCAGTTGGGAAATGGGCTCTTTATTGGAGAGAGGAAACCAGAGAGCGGATTCTGGAAAGGTAAGAGCTGGAAAGTGGGTCAAACCTCAAACCAGTGAGTGGTTCGGCTGATAAGTGGGCAGCCGTCTGGACCAGTGACTGTGTGATGTGAAGTGCAGACGGTGAATCATCCATCGATTGTCAGAGGGGACAGCTTCATCCAGTCTGTGATTTCACACAAAAGAGCCAAAGTGTCCAAATCACGGCGCTCGGTGGAGGCCCTCGGGGGCCAAAGACCTTCAACGTCTGTAGAATGAAAAGAGAAGCAGAGGAGTCAGCTGGGCTCGCAGCTCTGTGAGGGTGGACTGTTAAAATTAACATACTGATATTTAGAAGGTGTCATTTCAAGAAGGTCACAGCAAGAAAGTCCCTGGTTCAAATCCCAGTTAGTCCAGGGGCTTTCTGCGGGGAGCTGGCACGGTATCCCCGTTTCTGCATGACCCAGCTTCCTCCAGGTACGCTTGCACCAACTTGATTGTCGGTGTGAATGTGAGAGTGAAGGGTTGTTTGTCTCCACATGTCAGTACTGTGAGGGACTGGCCACCTTTCCAGGGTGCACCCCCGCCTCTAAATGTCAGCTTGCATTGGTTCTTACCCCCCCCCGATCCTGAACAGGATAAGCAGTAGAGATAATGGAGGAAATTTCCAACCCTCCACAACTGTGGCTGTTGGGATAGTCCTTAGATTTGTAGATATTTGATTTTAACCAAAGTTAAGAAAATCCACAGAGGGACACGTGAGTATCTGTGGAAACATTGTGGTTTCACACTCTGAAGAACAGGAGCTGTTAAAGTGTTTTCTTGATGCTGTTAACTTCTTTGCTCAGTGACCACTTAGAAATCTGTTTATTCCTTGTCAATTTGTTTATTGATTGATTTACTTCCATCGGCCAGGTTGCAATTGATCTTTTATCTAGAGAAAATAAAAAACTGTAGAAATGTACTTGTATGTATTTGTGTATGAAATCTGAACTGCACATGAAGATGTCCCTGAACACGTTGTTCCAGGTCTGTCACGCTGAGCTGCATCTCACCACCTGCTTCCAGCCGGTCAATGGTCGCATCCAGCTCCAGATCCTCGCCGCCCAGAACCTCCCAGCGTCCTCCTCGCCGCTCACACAAGGTAGGTGTGATGGGAGCGGCTGTCTGAACGAGTGGCTGTTGTGTCACCGCTGACCCCTGACCTCCTCTCCTCTGCCCGTCTGAAGCCTTTTTCGTCAAGGCCGAGATGCACCACCTGGGGCAGGTGCTGATGAAGAAGAAGACCCGGGTGATGAAGGCCTCAGGGGGCCAGTGTAAGTGGGCGGAGACTTTTCACTTCCAACTGGCCACACTGGACGACACCTGCTCGCTCACAGTGAAACTCTACAGCCGCAGCTCGGTCCGGAGGAAACAGTGTCTGGGACAGGTGAGCTCCCCGGACGCCACGTGTCACAGGAGGAAATCTTACATGTTTACTTTTACTCTCCTTTATGGTTGAGATCAATAAAAGAAGTCACTTTTTTATTAGTTTGATTGTGAAATACAGCCAGTAAATCAATTTCTCTTAAATCTGTAACTTATAAAGTTTAAAATGTTAAAAACTTTCCTGCAATGAATTAAAAACAAATAACTAACTTCTTCCTGCTTTCCGGTGTTATAAGTGAGGAGGTTAACATTTTGAACATTGGCACAAATGAAAAAATATCATCTTTAAAGCAACATTTTGAACACACCATGGTTCACTTTCAGTTTTCCTTATGTGATTCTAGATTTCTACTTGACTTTATATGCACTAAAATGTAGGGTTACCGCAGAAGCAAAGATTCAAAACTGACTCAGGAAAGTCAATAAAATTCCCTCAGTGTTTAGAATTGAACAGGAATATGTATTAGTCTCTGTTAACATGTTATTTTCCGAGAGGATGATTCTGTTATTTCTTCCTTTTGAAACATCTTGTGAGATCAACTTGATAAACATGTTAGCAGATGTTTTGAGGTCGATTCCAACTGAGATGATCTGGTGTTTGTTCCTCTCAGTTCCAGCTGGGACTCGACAGCCCTGCACCCGAGGCCGTGGAGCGGTGGAAGGACATGATGTCTAACCCGGAGAAGGTGGTGACAGCCTGGCACCGGCTGAGCACATCCTGAACCTCTTCTTCTTCTTCTTCTTCTTCCTCTTTACGTATCGTGGATGCTCTCGGGTCAGGCTGCGTCTGCTTGCTGCTCCGGTCGAGCGGACCACAGTCGCTGACACACAGTTGACTCAGATGGACCAGATTGTAAAATACTGGACGTGATCACTGGGAGAACTGGTTTCCATGGAGGTGCTGCAGGTGATTGTTTGTAATTAGCGGTTCAGATCAAAGTGTTTCAAGAGGTTTTTGGTGCAGAAAAGAATATTTCTAAAACAACAATTGCTTAACTAACATTAATTGAGCTGTACATATTGCTGTGTTTTGTAAGTCACATATTTTTAGTGAAGGACAGTTTACAGAGAAAGTGACGATAAAGCCAAATGTACTATAATAAAATCTTCATGTATAAAACTCCTCTGAAAGGATCATTCTGCCAATTCTACGTTTTCTTATTGTCAACAAACCCAGAAAAAAAGACCCAAACCATCTGTTTTCTTTTTTTTCATCTAGTCGTTTCCACATTATCTTTAAAAATGGGTCAAATATCTGGAGAATCTATAAATTTAACTTAATTTACTTCAATTTAACTAATTCATATGCAAGATGCTGATTTCGACTGAAACAAACGAAAACGACTTGTGTTTCCACTTTCCTTGTAATAAAGGAACACGTGAGCTCAGCAGCTCCACGCTCTCTGATCAATTCACTCTTGGTTTTGGTCTTTTCACGGGATTCACTGACAAATACAGAAAACTTATCAAATCAGCAGACTCATCCCTGAGTTCTCTAAGAGGTGTAGGTGGATCTACAGGACGTCATGTTACTGAGCAACACTGCAGCAGATGTACCAAAACGTGGCTGTACGCTTTTTATATAAAGCACTTTAATTTTGTATGTATTTAATGTTAAACATTGACAAATAAAGTAGATATAATATGAAGTGAGTTTGTGTGTGTTTATTTAAACAAGTTAGTTTTTCTGTAGAATCTATTAAACGAGGAAATGGCTCATTCATTCAATCGTTTAATTGTGACCATGTAGGACACATGGACTTTCTTCAGTGTTCCATTTGAGGCACGCGGAGGGAAACTAGGCCACAGTCGTCTTCAGCAATAAGTACCCAGTCCACCCAGTGTGCAGGACTTGTAAAGTGGGTCAACAACCATAAACCACTGTGTCAACAGGTCACTCTCTATTCAAGAGGCCACAGATTGAGAAATCTCAAGGCAAACATCTTGTTTTTCGATTTCAACTTTCATTTAAAAGACAATCTGATGCTCTATACGGGCAATCTCTTCCTCAACTACCAGGCAATAACCATATAATACACACTTATATAAGTTATATAGAGTAGAAAATCCAACAAAAATGAGCTGCAGCAATTTTAGAAAGTCTGGAGTTTTATTTATTCTCGACGTGTCCATGTTATGACTTATGAAACAAAACTTAAACCATCTTAAGGTTTTCAAATCATCACTTTTGAGCCCAAAGGAAGGAAAGTTAGTTGTACTTGTGATTAAAACCCCCTCAGCTGGATCCTCCCAGGTGGATTCATGTCTCCAGTCCGGCCTTGTGAAGAATGAGAGTTGAACAACTTGCTCCGTGTCACAAGCTGTAGACGTGGACTCACGCAAACACACGCCCAGCGCTCAATAAGTGTGTGAACCAAGAAAACTGAGTCCAGCGAGTGTTTGCATTTTAAGTGTGTGTGTGTGTGACCAGGACAATCGGGCTCTCCACGTGAGCTGATCTGCGTCAGAGGCCTCCACATCCTGGCGTGCCCAAAACACCATCATCTCTCCTTTGACGTAATTAATGTTTGATTTATGGTTAATGTTCCACAGAAGGGCATTCCAGACACACCTCCACTTACTTATCAACGCTGGGCTCTCAGCTCCGAGGAGTTTGTTTGACTTCAGCTCAGTGAAGGTGCTTGAGTCCCACAAACAGGATTCAGGGTTATTGTTTTCTTCTATGTGTTCAACAGATTCTCCTCCTGACACTCGTTTGGCTGTTTGCCCAAAAGAGACTGCAACGCATTCCAGTTGTCTAATGAGCACATGCCTCCGTGTGCAGGCTTCCTCACTGTGGAGACACAGTGGGGGGGGGGGGGGGGGGGGGGGGTCCAGGGGGTCTGCAGCACTGAGGAGAACTCACTCCCATCACAGGGAAGATCCTGAACTGGGTTTCATCCACAATAAAGGTTTATCTGATGTCATACGATCCTCTGAGACAAATTCAAACTCAATCTTTTCAGAAATCTTCTCTCAAGTACACTGCAGAATAATGTTTATATAATCTAACTCATGGAGTTTTATGGCTGAAACGTCTTTGATATGTGACAATTTCACTCATAAATATCAATCCCCATAATATGCCAGATTGTTTTCAACAAGATCTGTGAATTATTCATGAAACTGTTGAAAAATGACCTTTCTCACTGTGTTCTGCCCCCTGATTCTTCTCTGACCTTTATCACATCCTGTCAGCAAGTTTCACGGTGGTCTGTCCAGCAGTTTTTGCAAAGTCCTGCTAACCAGCAGACAGACAGAAAAAGTTAATATAGTTTATCTGCACAAAACTAATATCGACATCATAGCAGATCAGCTTGGCCATTTATATAAGTTTACCTTTTGAAGAATGCGGAAGAGATTCATGCATGAAGGTTTTTATACAGATTCCTTGAGGAAGATCATCTATCCCTTCTTTTTCCTGTTGCATTTTGGAGGCCACGTAGAGGAAACCTGCAGGAAGTCACAGTATTCAACTCAAGTTAAGATATGAGCTTTTAACTTGAGTGACTTACAATTTAAAAGTTGATATTTTCAGACCTAGAAAGGAGAAAAGATTATAGTGATGACTTAGCTGTAGAAATAACAAAAGGCCTTTTTCACAGCAGACACTTTTACTTGTTCTTACTTGCTCGATTCAAGTGACCCAGTGAGACATGACTGTGTAACTGTGAGTCACCCATCAAATGTGGTTCCTGGTTCATGGGTCATAATAAAGTTGAACCGCCTCCTTTTTATATTTCCTGTTGGCGACGTCAGTGATGATGATGTAAACATCAACTCTAAAGATCTAATTGTTTTAATCACTATTGTTTTTTAACTTTAAGGTGACACATCCTTCTTTCAGGAGAGTAAATTAAATGACAAAGTGTGAATCAGTGGCAGTTGAGAGTCAACATTTATTTATACAGCTCATTTAAAACAATAGAAGTTGAGCCAAAGTGCTATTTATGACAAATTAAGGCAACACCAGCATGTACATAAAAGACCCGCAAGATAACTTGAACCTACTACATATATGAAATACACGAGAGGACGCTGGAGTCCATGGACATCGTCTCCTTTTCTCTCTCATGCAAGAACCAGGAACCAGGAAAAGAAGGAATTAATAAATAAGCTGTGCAGGAGGCAGGAGTCTCAGGAACAATCCTCTTTCATGCTCAACAGGTTCAATATGTGCACTTTGCAGGAATTAACATGAACAAAGAGGTTGACAGTTTTTCATCAAAATGGGATAAAGCTGTGAGGTCAGAGGCTGTTTCCTGCAGGATGAAAATGACGGAGAATGAATTTGTGTGTGGAGTAAAAAAAAAACGGTTCCAGGAAACATGAGTCGTCACCAAAGAAAACTCAGTCACCACGAAGAAGGAGTCACTGCACCCTCGTGTGATTATGGGAGGAAAGTGCAGGAGTGCCTGGGTCGCCCACTCAAATGTTGAGCAAGGTGTGTGTCTGTGTGTGTGTGTGTGTGTGTTTGGGTGTGAACAGTGTGACACATTTAGTTGAGGGGGGAAACAAATCTCATCTCATCATTTATAACCTGAACAGGCAGGAACAGGCAGAGCTCAGTCGCTGGACGTCATGGAGGCAGACAAGAACAACTCGGTTCTCAGAGAAGGATTCCTGGTGAAGAGGGTGAGAGATTCTCCTGAAGCACATGCAGATAACAAGGCTGTAAAATATAGATTTGACTGAGTCTGTGCGACAAAGAGTTAGAGTTGTGTTTGACTTCTTCAGGATTTCTGAGATAAAGTCAAAGAAGTCTACAACGTAGGATCCTGTTTACACTGTGATCAAGACAAGATAAAGATTGTATAACTGTTCTATCTTCTCCAACTCCAGGGTCATATTGTGCCCAACTGGAAGGCTCGCTGGTTTGTGCTGAAGCCAGACAAGCTGCTGTATTATAAATACGAAGGAGGCAGGAGAGACTCGTGTCAGCGAGGGAAGATCCCGCTGAAGGACTGTGTGCTGACTTGCCCTTTTCTGGAATATGAAAATCGTCCGGTGAGTTTTTATCGGATTCAAACACCGAAAGATTAGAACGACATTCCAGACAACTGTTTTTTAAAGTCTTTTCATTGGAACAATGTTTAGATATTCTGTGAGAACGTATTTTTGAAATCACCTATTTAATTCTATGGATTCAAACTAATTTGTTAAGTTTTTGGTATTCAAACACTTGAATATGGTTATTTACAGATGTCTCTTCCTTAATAGAATCAAGAGACAAACCCTAAGGAGGATATAGTTATAATATACATGATATAATATAGAGCATACAGGAGGAAGACAGAAATGACCTGGAGTTATAGATTTAACTCAGCACTCAGTGTTTCCCTGTGTTTATGGTTTAATTGGTAGAAACCACACTGGAGGAGAGGCCTGACTCGTGGAGACAGGAAGTGGCCTCAGGTTAATGTTCTGTCAGGACCTGATTTCATACATCTTCCAACTTTGGAGAACAATTTGTTTCCCATAAAATAAATAATTGGATTTATTGGATCCAACAGCAGTAGAAACTGAAATAAGCACAAGTCAGGCACAGAACCACATACAGTCAGACTCTCATGTTGTGTTTTGATCCATAACAATTATTTTCTCAAAAGGAAATTGACTCTGTGATGAATATTCTAAAATCTAGATTCAAAATAATTCTTGATTAAACTTTAAAAAACAAAATTTTACCCCAAAAAATACATAATGTGGAAAAGTGTAAGTTGACAAGAGAAAAACAAGTAAACAAGGAGTTACGTGAATATGAATCTGTATAAAATATGCTTTTCAACAGCTGGTGTTAAAGCTCCAGACAGCGAACGGGGCGGCTCATTTCCTGGAGGCCTGTTCCCGAGAGGAGCGAGACGAGTGGGCCGCTGACATCACGGCCGCCGGCCTCGAGCTGAGCCCGTCTGACGGAGGGAAGGAGACGAACCAGCAGGAGCCTGATTCTCCGCGGCTCCACAACATAGACCTCAGGTGAACCTCTCCCACTGGTCTGAGGTGTTTCCACTGCCTCAACACGTGTGATCGTGACCAGACTCAAACCTCACGACACTTCAATCCTGCTTCTTCTTCTCCTCTCTCTTGAAGCAAAGTGCTGGACTCCATGTACGATGTTCACAGTGGAATCAAGATGAGCAGCCACATGGAGCAGGGCAGCACCTACAGCAACTGCTTCTCAGGTGACACAGGGAAACTCTGTTATAATCTCATAAGTTTTTTTTACTGTTACTTTGGTTTGTCTTCTAACTAAGCTCAATACTGTGTTTAACTGTGTTTAATATTATTTATTATGATTTAAAAAAATACCATGTCTGCTTATATGTACAGTATAAATGCTTTGCTATGAGTGTATAATGTCCATATATTTCCATTTCCATTAATATTACAGCTACTTTGACAGTTTGTCTCCTCACTTAGCTAAAAACTGAGTTGAACTGTTCCCTGTATTTAATTTGATGGTGATTATGTAAAGACATAAAGTATAAATACTTCCTCTGTCTGTGGATTTACAGGGTAAACATCTGAATTTATTTTCTTTTCTTTAAGTTCTGCTATTTCTCCATATAGTTTAATTAATGCAAATATGTTTATTTATACCTTCTATTATTTAAATGTCCAAAACAATGATACTGCATATTTCCATCTATTTACTGTATTTCTTTGTGAGCCTTGTGTCTGACTCCCTATCAGAATACAACGTGAACATGTATGGATGTGTGATGTGCCGGCAGGTTCAGCCGTGGTGGACTGGCTGGTGTTCATCCAGCTGGCTGGGACCCGTGTGGACGCCGTGACGCTGGCCTCGGCCCTGCAGGAGGAGGGTTGCCTGAGGCCTGTGGGAATAAAGAGCGTGGAGGCCCTCCGCACCGCCGGCCTCACCCAGCAGTTCATGGACGACTCCACTGCGCTGTACGGCTTCGTGAGTACCACTCGGTTTGACCCCTGACCCCTGACCCCTCTGTATTGGATGCATTCCTTGCTTTAACGTGCACAGGCCGATTCTACTGGTTTACGTCTGGTTTACGTCTGATCCCAGTCCGACAGTTTGAAGAAGCGAGGCAGCGTGAAGGCCGAGACCTCTGCAGTGGAGCTGAGTGGGAAAGTGGTAAAGAGAGGATATCTGCTCAAACAGGTAACACACAGTCCATCAGCTCTGTGTTAACATGCCGGAAGTCCTAATTAATACAAGTGTGGAGTTATAACTAATTCATTGTTTAGTGAGGCTTAATAAATCAGTTATAAACCATTAATAACAACAGCGTTCAGGTTGCTTTGAAAGAGTAAAAGCACATTTAAAAAAATCTATATTAAATGAGTTGGTGATGGCGCAGTACAAGGTGAGAAAATAAAAAACTGGATTATTATCATGAATAAACTATAAATTCAGGCTTATACCTGATCTATGAAGTATTAGTTTATGTTTTAATATATGCCAAAAAAACTAAATATTTATTATTGGAACATGGGAGCATAACTGTGAAGCGTTTTGATGTGTTTCTATTTCCTGACTTTGTGTTGTAATGAATTAGTCAAATTAAAACGTTGATAATCTTCAGGGACACCGAAGGAAGAACTGGAAGGTGCGACTGTTCGTGCTGCGTTCAGAACCAGCGTTCCTTCACTACTATGACCCCACCAAGGTGAGTTTACAGACCATAATATGAGGGACCAGCATCAGGCAATAGATCATAAGTTAATATATTACCTGGTTATTTATTTGGTCCGTGGTTAAAACTTAGAAAGGGGCCTTTTATTTACAGAAAAAAATGTTTTTAGTCCAAACAATCCAGTTGCTTTATTTGTCTGTGTTTCAGGTCGGTGATGTCATTACTGTTAAATCCCATTATATTGATAATAAGAGTAATAATGCTTCGGTCTGATCCTCTTCCTGTCTTGTGTCACATGTCAGGATGAGCTCAGCCCCGCCGGCGGCTTCTCTCTGCGCAGCTGCCTGGTGTCGTCTCTGAACGATAACGGAGTTCCCTCAGGTGAGTGAACCTGAACGTGTGAGAACTCACATGTTGATGTTTTGTTGTGGCGACAATGACAAAATTAAGAATAGTACAAGAAGGATAAACTCTACTTTCAACTTTCTACCAACTTTCTAGCTTTTGAAAAACGACATGTTGATTAATCGGATTCTGTCCTTTTCTTTCCTTCTGTGCAGGTGTGAGCGGAAACATTCAAGGAAACCTGTTTAAAATCATCACTCAGGGCGAAACACATTACTTCATCCAGGCCCCGACCAATCAGGAGAAGATGGACTGGATAGACGCCATCAGGCAGCAGACGTAGACCTCAGCATTTCAACATTTCAACATTTCAACCAGACTTTCGTCTGTTCTGAAGAAAATTGAAATTACACATTCCATGAATGTACTGTAGCGCCAAACTGGGACCGAGATTTTAAAAGAAATAACACTTGTGTGGATCTAATCTCCACCCAAACAAATTAGAAATGAAATAAACAGATTATTCTATATTTAAAACTTTGTACAAGGAGGATTTAAATGTACTTAAAAGTCCAACAAGTGTAGCAATGATTTTGTGATTTAACTTAAGTTTTCATGTGTTTTCTTATGAATTAAAAATAAAAAATAAAATATTATTTCTCCATGTTGATTTTTTAATAAATCACACCACTGGTGTAAAGTACATTTACTGGTCCAGTTTAACACTTATTTAGTAAAGCATGTGAGTATAATTTAATAAATTCCATTATCTTATCACTGGAAAAAGTGATATGATAATAAATTAATAGTTTCATACTCTGGGTGGTACATATATATATATATATATGTCTGTTTGATTGAATTCTCTCTGGTATCAAACAGATGTTACAAGTCTTAGATGCTACTTGGTAAACTCTGCAGAAAACCCAGCTGGAGTATTTTTACATGGTTTCATGTGGAACGTTCACTTCACTGAGGATCTGAAGACAAGAGGACGTACATGTCGAGACAGGAAAAGCCTGAGGAGACGTTTTTCACTGTGTTTTCCACTCCCTGCAATCACAGAGAGACACTCCCAGTCAGCCCAATGAGTCCAACCCTTATCTGAGTGACTCAGGTGTTGGTGTTCCAGTGAAATCACGAGTGACACACCACCTGAAGTGAAGTCCGAGGCCGTCCTGTGGGTTTTGGGGTAAATCGAATCAGACATTACGTGACCACAGAGTGAAAAACAAACCAAAACAAAAAATAACAACAAAAGTGATTTATTGCAGTGAAGTAAAGTCAATTTGTGACGTTCCCAGAAAAAGTGCTGGAGGTGAAAGAAAGTTAGGAAACCAGGGGGAGTCAGTAGCTTGTGAGTAAATCCTTTAAGTGAGTGGAAGTTAATGGTACAACAACAGAAAGTGGGACTAATCCTTCCAGCTCTGTGTGGAATCTGGAAACAAACACACTCGCCGACATGTTAGCGCACTGAGTCGGCCACAGCTGGTTCCAGGAACATTCATCTTCATGCAGGCGCTAGCAAACGTACGTGCTCTCCAAGGTTAGCTCCGGAGAAATTAAAGACACGCGTCTGAAATCTCGTTTCAGTGCACAAGGACCGACGCATCAGGTTTGTGCAAATGTCCATCGAATAGGGGGGGGGGGAAATATTGTTGCTTTAATCTCATTGTTTACAAGTTAATTCAATTCAAATCACATTCAGTTTGTTGAGTGTTACATTCTGACTCTATCTATCAAGTCCTCAAGCAGGTAATCAAGTGAAGGCACTTTGTCTTAACACGTTATTACGAGGCAGGGGTATAAACTATTTGTCTGGAAACACAACAGCACCATCGTGGGTCAATCTATTCACTCAGGAGGAGGCGCTAGTCCTAATCTTGTAAACGCAGCCCTGGGACGTCCTCATGTTGTTTGTCTGTGAGCGCGATGCTGCTGCTAGGCCACCTTGGTGAGCTGTAGATCCCCAAGGACTCGCAAGGAGGTGAGGGAGGCGAGCGGGGAGAGCCGGTGGGTGAAGCCGCACAGGGGCTGCCCGTCCACCAGGATCCGGAACTGCTGGTGCTCACAGACGATCTCCATCTAAAAGTCAAGAGGGAACGTACAGGAGGCTACGTTTGTTTGTTTGTAAGCAAGATTACACAACGACAACTCGACAGGTCTCTGTGAAACTTGGTAGAAGGATGTGGTTTGGGTCAGGTACAACCCGTTCCCCTGAGGGACATTCTAGATCTAGATTTAAAGCTGACGGGTCAACAAGTCACGTCCCATTCATACTTAATAAGAAGTCATGGGTTTGTCATCTGAGCCTTTGGCTTACGGGGATTACCAAAACATATTTGCACAATTTAAAGGAGCCCTGTGAAGTTTTCGGCCACTGTCGGCACAGCAGAGACGTGTTTGAATGACTGGATCCTGGTTTTGTTTTCACCTCAACTTCCTTCCTGACTCAAACCACATCCGTCCACCAAGTTTTGAGACAATCTACTCTGTAGGTTTTAGTGTAATCCTGATAACAAACACACAAAAGCAGGAACAAATATGACATTCAACAGTTTACAAAACAGGTCTGACTGTGAAGCAGAAGATGCACTTTAAGTTTCTTTTTGTGCATAATTAGAGGCATTTCAATCTGACAGTGTCAACGTCACCTCTCAGATCTCACTCATTACAAAAGACCTGCACTGATAACCACTGGAGCAATAACAGGAAAAAACCAGGAAACATTTCAACATTAGTCTGGTTGAGATGTTGACAGAAGGAGGTGAAGTTTATCCCACTGTTCTCATCACTTCCTCTCTGGGAGATGAAGTTACCTTGAAGGGTTCTCCAGGTGCAAAGGGAAAGAAGGACATGGTGTTCTCAGACGGACCCCACTTTCCCGCCAGTCGGGCGTTGCGTTGGACGGCCCTGTCCACGAAGTTGACCTTCAGCTGAAGACCCACGTCGGCCTCCGTGTCCTCGTCCTGAGGTTTACTGGACAGAGACACCTCAATGCTGAGGAGACGCACACAGATCAGGGACACCGAGGAAATATCACGACGTAAAACAAGACAAAAAGAAAAGTTGATGTGTCTTCATCTTACTCTCTTTCTCAAGTGAAGTTTATATTTGTATTATTCATATTTTCCATCATCTCCAGTCTTGAACAGTTCTTCTCTTAAATATAGTTTCATTTTATCATTGCACTTCTTCTCCTTTTAAAGCCAAACTCGTGCTTCTTTCCTTTCTTCTTTCCAGATGGTGATAACATGCTACATAAATAAATCTGACTAGACGTCTCTGCAGCCCAAAAGAAGTCCTTTCACATAAAAAAGTTTATTTTCGCATCTTAATTATGATGTTTTTTGGGAGATAATTCATGACTAAATGGATAAACAGCCCGAAGCTATTTTCGACCAAAGAATTTCCAGAGTGACTTTGAGATTTCATGGGATTTGAATCTTTCCCACGGACATGCACTGACTAATCTATACTAAGGAAATTCAGTGACGTTAGTACTCAGATATTTCCCCAAAGCAGAGAGTGGCTGGGCGGTTGGTACATTCCCCCAAACACACACCACTACACTTCCATATTCAGCTTTACTATCATCAACATCCATAACTTCAGGTCTGCAACAGGCTTTATCAGTAATGCATATTTCTCTTTTTTATAGTGGAATGACAACATGTGTGTGTGTGTGTGTGTCTGTGTGTGTTCACTTACATCTTGGGTTTTTTGTCAATAATTCCCATAACAACCAGTTTCATTGAAGGCCGCATGCCTCCCTTTATCTCTCCGGTGAACTCCGCCTGCACGACAATAGAGACGTTCACGGTCACACAGGATGAGGCCCGAGCCGCTGAGCAGCACCAGGCACTTCATCACAGGAGGATGCAACTGCAGCTCCATCATCATGCAACAATAGCTTCACTGATCCTGAACAATGAGTGACTCAGCTGCACAAAGTGAACCTCCGGAGGGTTGTCTCCCCACGCTGAGCCGCTGGTGTAACTGGATGAAATCCTAATTTATGCATAGAGATAGAATAAATTGAATGCCCACCGGGTAAAGCAAAGAAAAGGAAGCTATACGTACATTTTCTTTCTTGTCCTGTTCTTCCATTCCACTCAGAGGTGATGCGCTGTGGAGGTTCGGAGCTGTGATGATGATGATGATGATGAAGAGGATGGTGAAAACGGCAAACCCCGCCTGCGTTGTCATGGAGACAGAGAGAGAGAAAGAAAGGAGCGGAGGTAGAGATGAGGGGTGTGATTCACAGTCTGAAGAGACACTTTCTCCCTTTATCATTTGGAAAAAAAACATTATTTTAACTGATATGTGACAGTGATGCATTTGTTGCAGCTTCCTCTCATTGTCTCCTTACCTGCAGGGTGTGTGTGTGTGTGTGTCTGTGTGTGTGTGTGCGTGTGTTTCAGATTGGTTATTCGACACATGTTCACTCCAGATCAAAAGGATGTTTTAGGGACCATTATTAAATTTCCCTTAGGGATCATCAATAAATTCCCATTTGAACAGAAGGTAAATGCATTGCTTTCAATAGCTTCCGTGTCATGTGACCCACTGACTGCAAACCGATGCCAAAATGTATTTCTACCCCCAACAAACAGGACACACCTTTTTTTCATTAACTAGATTTAGGTGACTGTCATACTTTATCAGATATTATTGTTACTCTATATAAATGGGATGCACTATTTATCTTTTTATTTAATTTAACTCATTAGATATTTAATTAATAATTGCTATTATAAATTAGCTACACAAAGTGGACATGTCTCTTTCTAGTAGATTTTGGTGCTTATTATATTTTATATTTCCCAGTTTGGGATCAATATAGTGCATCTATGCATCATTTGAATATGAATATATGTTTTATAAATCATATTCTTTCAATACCTTCCTTGACAATGCTGAATTGTATTATCTTTCCTGGATAAACAATGACTATAATCCAGGAAAGAAAGGGGTGTGTCCTGTTTGTCTAAGGTCGGAACAAAAGTCAGCTGATAGGTGTTTGGAAAAACATGTATGTATTTATATAAAACAAGTGTCCTATTTATCTAAAAGGTAACAATAATATCTAATAGGATTTGGACATAGTGAATCATTTGATATGGAAGCATTTATAATTGATACCGCTTCAAACATGAATTTATTGATGGTCCCTTAGTGAGAACGGGTGGAAAAGTAATAAAATCATTTCTTTAATTTATTTTTGGAAACATTTCAAATAGACGAGTGAAATAATTGCTCAGTATTGAGATTCAAAGTTATTTTTGTGCATCATTTAAATAATTTAAATGTGACCTTAATATTTGTTTTAAGTAGTGTACGCGTCTGACGGCAGAGGTAACATCCCCACGCTCCCTGGTGTGCGGGAACGCCCACCTCGTGCCAACCGTCGACCAACCAGCGCCGCCCTGGAGGAGCAGCTGACGATGTCACATGACCCCGGCTAACGCGCAGCTAGCCGCCTAGCATAACAGCTGATGTAGCAGCCCAGCGGAGAACAGCTGCGGCTAAATGTGCGCGTCAGCCCCCCCACCGGGTTTCAATCGGGGATTCGACACGAAGACATGAGTGAGACACGTCGGGGAGCAGCTCGTAGTTTTCCCGCTGCGCAGAGTGAGTGGCTGCTGCAGAACTTAGCTTAATTAGCTTCATGTCACCAACTGCAACAAGTCAGCACTAGTGCAGCTAATGCTAATGCTAACTTGACACCAGGATGGCTGTCAAAACTGAGAGGAGACGAAACGGTGAAGAGGATTCATAGCGTTTTAAAACACGGTTTATATACGTTTATAACTGCTGTTGTTTGTTTATAAACATTTATTACTCCTGCTGTGTGTTTATAAACATCTATCTATGCTGTTGTTTGTTTTAAATTGTTTATAGACATATATAACTTCTGTTGTTTGTTCTCAGTTGTTTATAAACATGCATCTCTACTGTTGCTTGTTTTAAATTGTTTATAAACGTTTATCAATGCTATTGTTTGTTGTCAGTTGTTTATAAATGTATAAAATAAAATGTAATATGTTTGTTTGTTGACACACTTTAAAGGTTAAAAAAAAATCCTTATATAGAACAAATGTAACAACAGAATGAGATGTGATGAGAGGTATATCTCATTTCAAAATATGTCCACTCATCATATTCGGTTTGTTTCAACCAACACGTGATTCCTGATGTTTGAACTATGTGAAGTCAAACCGCTTCATCTCTCTGTTTCAGGTGAAAACAGCTGGCGCCTGTTGGTTGGCTGCTTGTCGGTGAACGTGTCTCTGCAGTTGTGACCGAAGTGGCCATGTATCCTTTCAGCCGCGAGGCGGAGACCTCGCTTCAGGACCTGTTTGAGTATTTCAAGAGGTGCCTGGAGCACGGGGAGTGGGAGCTGGCCAGTGCCTGTGTGCCACAGCTGGTCCAGTCAACACACTCGGAAAACCTGCAGGACATTATTAGAGCGATCATCTGCCACCCGTACAAGTTGGAGTGAGTCGCACATCTGTAGTTTCACAAGACACCAGGTTTTTACTTGTATTCGAGAATATGAACTGATGTGTTTTTATTTCGTAGATGGGAGACTGTGGGCAGCCCACACAGACTGGCTTGGTTTTGGCTTCAGGTTTTAGAGAAATGGACAGAAGAGAAGGTAAAGATATGAGGAACTTGAACTTGACACCGCGTTAACACTTTCTGGTCAAATTGTCTTTTACTGGTTTTTTAACTTGGGTGAAAAGGTATTTGAAACATCACCAAGAGTTTGACATGCTGTGAAAACTCTTTCTTGCTTTTACCTTCAGGTTTCTCCCGACATCAGAAGAGAGCTGGAGTTTCTTCTGCTCCTGGAGGAACTGGGTTCAGAGGGCATAGCAGAGACTGTTCTCAAGGTCACTTTTGCTCTTGTCTTCATTTATAACTGTAGATGATAATGACATTTTTTTACCCTAGAACACAAACATTTCATCAGATCAAGTTTCCGGTTCTGTTCTTCCTTCTTTCATGGTGTTGCTTGTTGACAGAATACTGAGATACATTTCCTTTCAGCAGGAGTTGCATCAGGCCTACCTGAGCAGCCAGCCGGAGCAAAAGGCTGCAGAGGGTTCGGGATCAACACCAGCTGCGGTTGAGTCCTGCCTCCGAACCTTGTTGGAGAAGAAGAAGCCCCGACTGGCTCAGTCTTTAGCACATTTCTTACAGGTAGAGTCGAACCCTGAGTATCAACACTACAAAATAAATAAATGCACATGAAGATATTATGGGTTGATGGTCGTAGAAGTCCGTCAAGACAAAACACAATAATCACAATCTAAACTGTAATACACCTGCTGGAATTGGAGTTTTTAAGCATATTAAGTGGTGGGGTGGAAAGCTGAATCGGACTGTAGGCTCCTGGTTCAGATCCCAGCTTGTTTGGGGCTTTTCTCTGAGTTTGCATGTTCTATCCGCCTCTATGTGGATTTCTTTGATATATATGGACAAATATATAATTACTTTCTTTATCTCCTGCAGGACCAGTCACCCTCAGAGGACCATACTCTGCAGCACACGTTCATCCAGCACCTGATGAAGAAACTGGCAAAACCAGAGAAGAAGGCAGAGGAGTGGGTGGAGGAGATATATGCAGTGTTGGCCGTGATGCCGTGGAGCTCTGGCCGGAGCGCTGGGCAGTTTGAGGCTCTGTGTGAGGCGCTGTGGGCGGCGAGAGACGGACCCCTGAGAGAGGAGAGGATCCTGAGCTCGCTGCTCCGGCCTCAGTGCGACGCTATGGTCTCTCTGTACTGCTCCACTGCTCTGAGGCTGCAGAGGGATCATCTGCTGAGGAGCACACCCGACACACAAGGTAGGCCGAGTGGGTTCACCTCTGAAAATCAGAAAAGCATTTAAATAGTGAGATGATTCTGTTATTAAAGTGGTCGTGGAGGTTCGGCAAATGTTAGACGTGATGTGATGTTAATAGCTCTCTTGCTACGTGCCACAGATTTAGTCGTATAAAATATGGGACAAATCGGAAATCAGTTCCTCCTACTGATAAGATATTTATGGTTTGAGATTGAGATCATTAATCACAGTGGCGGAGGGAAACTGTCGGTGTCACCGCTTTCCTCTTCTGATTCCACTTCTGCTTCTGAGAGTGTCGACTCATTGTAATGACATCTTTAACATGTGACAGCTTGTGTAGACTTAGTCACAGACTTTTGATTATTATGTCCTTTTTTTACACCACATTTAAACAGTATTTGTTTTAGAATGTAGCGTAACACCAGTGGTGATAAATGGGTGAATTTTTTTGATTTACAATTTTTAACTAGTGACACAGATAGATCAAGTAAAAAAAAAGAATGACCCTGTTATGTCGTTTAAATGTCCCCTATACTTCCATTGTTATTGAATTCACTCATCTATTTGTTTTAAATTACCCTGCAACTTCTTGGGTTCCCTTGGAGTAGCAGGGTTTCCCTACTTCCGTTGCTTAACGCTTAAAGAGAAATGTGGCATGTATAATTCCCCTTGTATCTGTCATATTGGCATTGATCCCAAAAAGTCTTTAACTCATTGAAACCTGCAGATTCCCTGAATATATCTTTTTTTTTTAGTTTTTATTATACAGAATGCTTCATGGACATTTTTGTTTTCTTTGACGTGCGTCCACTATTATGTTTTATTTGCATCCCCCTCACAGTGGAGCTCCCTGAAGCAGAGAAGCTGGCTCTCAGTTTATGTTGCCACAAGGATCGTCCCTCCATTTGGAAGACCATCTATTTCGAGTGCCTTAGCAGTGGAAAGCACTTCCTGGAGCAGGTCCTGGTGAGTGAGGAGCGACGACCGGAAAACAGTCGGCACTGAGTTTGAATAAGAAGTAATGAAGCGCAGGCCGTCCTCTCAGCTGCTGAGTCAACATGTTTTTGTTGTTGGTACAGTAACGTAATGGTCTGGTAAAGTTGTTTAGCAACTGCATGTGATGAAATTCAATAAAGTAATGAGATTGGTTCCTTCCTGTAGGTTACTGCACTTGACCTGGTTAAACACGAGGAGTTTTCTCAGCTGAGAGAATTAGTGCGGCTGGAGTTTCGGCCATTGTCTCGTCTGCTGCTGCTGCTCGGCTGGACTCAGTGTCGCAGCCTGAGCTCGGCCCAAAAGCTGCTCAGTGTCCTTCACCGCGAGCAGGTCGGTACCGAAACCCTTCAGCTCTCCAGACGTGTGTGTGCACCTCCTCCTCTACGGCAGAGACTCAACACACCTCACCAAAGAACAGATTAATATAACACAATGAACACAACATAAAAATTACACAAATCATTATAAAATCACACTGATACATACAGTATATTATCACCAGCAACCCAACAGAGGAAAAACTAATTTATAAACGAACACAATAAATGAATAAATACATTCACATTGTATCTTTTTGCAGCATGTCCTTGTCACGACCTGTTTCTGAAACCAAATACCAGAGAAAAACAAATATGGTTTGAATCATAATTTCATTTCAGTGCACATTCCTTCACCCTCCCATCAAAGTACAGTATCAAAGTGTAATTTAGAAGAAACGCTGATGAATATTTTCAACATAAATATGTAGTGTTGTGCTGAAACTGTTTCTTCTCATTTTAGGCACCAGCCAGTGACACCGTTCTGCAGGAATTTGCCAACCTTCTGTCCTCTCAGCTCGGAATACTCGAATGGTGTAAAAACAACAACCCGTAAGAGTCTGCTTCTTCATTTGTGACATTTAACTGACATTGAAGTCCATCTTAATCTCTATTCTGATGCGCCTTTGTGTCTTGTTTTGTTTCTATTCAGAGGTATCTCCACGGAGGCCTTACTGACACAGCTTCACACCCTGGACAATCACTCAGCTCTCTATATTCTGCACACTCTGACTCCTCTGCCTCAGTTTGAGGAGCGCAGGATACTGGATCTGCTGCAGCAGCTGCCAAATCCACCAGGACATGGTTTGCATCACCCACTTGTTGAGTCTGAAATATTTTCCTGAACAATCGTGCATTTGATGTTTCATGGTGACGTGACCCTGCCTGTCGGTCTTTCTGTTTGTCTTATTTCTCACAGACGACTCTGAGGCCATCAGGACTCTGAGCCTTGGTGCACAGAGGAACCTAGTTCTGTTTCAGGGCTTCTGTGTCATGAAGTACACCATCTATGCTCTTTGTGTCAATGCACATAAATACTCAAACTGCTCCGAGTGTGAGTCCATGCATCATCAGCAGCAGCAACTGCCTACTGAAGCAGAAACAGACCAGCCTCAAACCTCAACTTCCTCAGAGGGTTTGTCTTTTCCGTCTGTAGTGTTTTAGTTTGGTGTCACATGTTGATTCCTTTTAATAGATAAGCAGTTTATTTTGGCTAATTTTTGTCATTGTATATAATCAGAAAGGACCAGATATAGTTAATTTGCTGTGCAGATACGATAGAAAATATTATTTGTTGTTAAAAATGAAAGCCAGAAATAGTTAAAGTAGTAAATATGCAAATAAAATACCATGCAGAGTAAAGACAAAGAAAATATACATGAGCAAGACCCGTGTGTAAACTTACACTAACGTCCATTAAAAGCCTAAATTCATGACGGAGAAATGTCAGGAGACAAAACTTTAATCACATGTGATATTCTCCAGGTTTCCATCTGCAGTTCCAACACTACCTGTCAGAATGTCAGCTCTACCTGGAGGCCGTTCCAGCCATGTTCCGCCTGGAGCTCCTGGAGAACATCTTCTCCCTCCTCTTCCTGTCCTCCGCTGACTTCACGCAGCAGATTCCAAAAGACAACAATGTTAATGCAAATCAGGACTGTGCATCAGACACAAGAAACACTCATGTAGAACTAGGAGCCAAAGCACAGACGGATGAGAGTGATCACTGCAGGAGCCAGAAGCTGCGTACGAGTTCCCCAACATCCTCCCACCGTGGTCACCTGGAGCTGGGACACTTCATCCAGGGCTGCAGGGGTTTTGTGGTGGATGTTGCAGCCATGGAGGGTTTCCTGAAGCTGCTGAAGGAAGGGCTGGAGGGCATGTGCGCGGTGGGTCAGCAGGAGGGACAGGAGGGGGAGAGCCTCGGCTGCTCGGTGACCCCGGAGACATTCGGGGCTCGTCTGCAGAGGTTGTCCAAACGAACTGCAGAGGCTCAGTGGAGGCTGCAGATCATCACCAGCAACCAGGGCAGCGAAAATGGTGAGATGCACAGGCTGAGGATATTTCTTTACGTTTTTTGATTCACACTTCTTCTGCATTGTTTGTATCTCGTTGAAACTTGTTGGTGAATTCACTTGCAGGCTCAGAGGGACCCTTCCCCATCTCGACGGTCGGCTATACTGCGACTTCCTTGGAACGCAGGAAGAGCTCAAGTCTGAGGAGAAGGAAGAGACTAGGGAGGCGCGTAGCAGAGAGGCAAACCTCCATAGAGAAACACAATGGAGAAGTCAGCACCAGTGCATCAGGTGAGCCATAAGCACCGTCTGTTAGAAATGTACATGCCCCGTCCTCATGACTCCGATCTGGGCCTCTTGTCCTTCAGGCGACTCCAGAGTAACTCTTATGAAGATGTGAATTATATTTGTGGGTTGATGATGACTTCTTTGGCCTTTGTCAGACGGTGGAGGAGGCACACTGACAGCTGGTGTGGAAGTGGAGGTTTGTCCTTGCGGAGGTCCCCACAGCTGGCTGGTCCCTGCCATGTTGTCCCCTCCAGAGTCTCTGCTCATGTCCTGCATCCGCCGAGGAAACTTCATGGAAGCACATCAGGTCTGATTATGTTTATAATAAACGTTTATTCAACATGGTACATTGACTAAACACATTCGAATCTACTACGTTCTACTTTATTGACTTCACATTGAACATCAGTATTGTTTATTTGCTTTAAGTCGTGGAGATGTACAGAATTTGTGAGTTTACTTATCGATGTTTATTTTTGTGTTAATCAGATTTACTGACTCTTTCCATTTCAGGTGTCTCTGATGTTCGATCTGGGGAAGTCTCCCTGTTGTGGCGAGTTGGTGTTCATGGAGCGTTACAAAGAAGTTCTAGTGGAGTTGGAGCGGGTGGAGCAGAAGATGGATAACCAGCCTATGTCTTCGTCCTCCTCCTCAGAGGGGCTGGGGTCAGTGGCTGCGTCCAGCACAGGGAGGGCTCGGCTGGGCAGCAGCGGCCTCTCCACGCTGCAGGCCATCGGAAGTGCTGCTGCTGCAGGTTCGATATCCTGTTCGACTTCTTCCCTGCCATTCATCTCACCTAATAACTAACTAGGTTGCCTTGAATTTAAGAAATAAATGTATAATAAACCAACTGTTGAGGCCTCGTTCAGTTTTGGTCTTGTTGCCTCAAATCAGCTCTCGCGTGCTTCGGCCCTGTTGGAGCAACTTGTTCGTCTTTTATATTATTTTTAGTATATTTTCTTTAAAGAATACTCGAGATGAAAGAAAGTTGTAGAGAGGTCTGGATTAGACATGTGGGTGAAGAGAGCAACCTGTTTGAGCCAGAAGAGGTTGACCTACTTTTTTTAACTTCCTGATATGTTTATTGAACATTTGAACAAATTGATGCATCTACAGTAGAAAACGCTCGAGGTTGAGACTAAATTATGACAATAACTGTGTTTTGGAAGCAGAAAATCTATATCGATGTGTCTGGGTATGCTGGAATTATTATAGTGTATAAACAATATTCTGATTATTTAAGTTGTTTAGTTTTCAGAGTTAAAAGTCACAAAACCAAACTATATAATTGGCTCAAATTGCAAAGTATAAGGATTGTTTCCTGCTGAGTTATCACGATTGAACCCCCGGGCTTCTCTGTCTTTCCCTGCAGGTGTGGCTTTCTACTCCATCTCGGACATAGCAGACCGTCTCCTCAGTTCCCCCGCTCACCCGATGCCATCCCTGGAGGAAGAGTACTGGCTGAGCTGCTGCTCCTCAGACCCGTCTGGCCTCCTCACCACGCTGCTGGAGGAGCTGAGCCCAGCGGCCATGGCGGCCTTCGACCTGGCGTGCTGCCACTGTCAGCTTTGGAAGACGTCCCGGCAGCTGCTGGACACAGCAGAGCGCCGGCTCAACAGCAGCCTAGAGACTCGAGGTATGAAGACGGAATTTTAGGGTCATGGAGATTGCTACAGCGATGATTTAATCCAACATGGTGATTGGAACAAGACCAGCCACAGTTTAATGTGTTTTATCTGCAGCTTTGCACGGGGTATTCATTTTGGTTTTCGTCTATAATCCCTGTTCTCCTCTGCAGGAGTGAGAATTGACCCCAAAGTTCCTCATTCTCAGGGGATCTGTGGATTTCCAAGGGTGTTACAACAGATCAGCAAGATCCTCAGTCACTTTGCAACAAACAAGGGCTCCGTCAAAACAGGTGAGTGTAAACCAAGTTATTATGGAAACAAGGAAATTCTTATTTTTTAATACCCCACTTACACATTTCCAATTCTGAATAAAAAGTCTATTGTACTGGTCAAATTATTGAATAAATGCAGGTAGATGCAAAATGAATCTCCTGACCAGATATTTAACATCAACTCTTTAAACAGTGGAGTTCTGTTGTTACTGATCCACTCGTTCATCCGCTCTTGTTCATAGAAGCTGTTATGGAGGACCCAGTGTTTTCCAGCCCGTTCGGCTGCTGTATTCAGGAAGTGCTCCTGTGTTGCAACCCCACCCTGACCGAGGAGAGCATCTCTGCTCGACTCAGTCTGGCTCAACGCCTGGAGACCACCCTGCACATTCTGAGCACCGCTACAGATAATACAGGTCAGCAGAGCAACCGCGTCAGATCAACTTAAGAATATCAGAAGAGTTTTACAACCTTTATTGTTTTTAACAGTCTTTGAGAAAGTCTGAATGTCTGGTGTTGTCTGATGCCTCCTCTCACGACAGAGGGCAGCGCGGGCAGTGCTCTTCTGGCTCTGTTAGTGGAGCAGGCCGGCCTGAAGCAGGCGGAGCGCGACGTCCACCCTGTCCGCTCCAACATGAAACAGCTGCTTCGCTCCCTGGACCAGCTCTGCCCCTTCGAGCCGGATGGAGACCTCGCCCGACCCGATTACGTTCGCAGTTTCCTGGACTATGTCAACACGTTAGCATCCGTGCTGGTGCGCAGCCTCGCTTCAGAAGGTAAAATCATTTGTCACAGAAAGTAGAAGTTTTAGCCTTTTTCACATTCTTCTGTGTTATGCATTTGCCAGTAGCAACTTCTAATTAAAGCTTTTTTTTAACTAGTTTTCTTCTGATTTTTCTCTCCTGCTTTTGTCTCAGACCAAAGTGGTGAAGTGAAGCTTGGGAACCCACTGCTGGTTTTGCTTCAAGCCCCATTTCAGCTCCTCTCCCACCTGCTGTTTGACAGACAGGTGTCTCCTGACAGGTACGCACAGATAATTGCTCACAGCGTTAAACAAAGTGGGAAAAACTCCTGGATCTGCCTCTTTTGCCGGATCCATCCCAAGATGTAATGGTTCCTTTCCCTATCCTTCCACCAAGTCTTAAGAAAACAGTCGTTTGTGTAATTCGACAGTTAAAACATAACCAACTGAACAGAGGTAATGATATATTTGTGATAGACTTAGTTATTCAATGACCGTTTACTCTGCCAACAAGAGTCAGGATAGAGGAGCTGCCACAAAATGAGGGAAATTGCATCATCCAGCTTTAACATTTGTCTTGGTTTGACACTAAATGAACCACTGAGTGATTCTGACATACTTCCTGTTCCTGTTTCCCTCCAGAGTGCTGTCCCTGCTGCAGCAGGAAGGTCTGCGACTGAGCGTCCAGCAGGTGATTGTCCAGCGATGCTGTGAGACTTTGCCCTTGTGGTTCTCATGTCCAGCTGCTGAAACAGACTCTGATCCAACCAGAGATGGAGTGTTCAGTGTTGCCAGCTTGTCTGCCCTGCTCCAGCAGCACGCTCAGGAGCACAAGGCAACTCTGGGCATCACAGAAACTCCCTCAGTTACTCAGTCAGATGCAAGCTCGGACTCTGAGGCCTCAGTGGATGACAACACACCAACCAACCTCTCCACCTCGCCTCCCTCTCAGTCATCCTCCTCCTCCTCTTCTTCCTCAAACTCTTTCCTCCTCACACCATCGGCCCTGTCTTTCCTAAAGTCTCGCTCCCCCTTACTGGCCACGCTGGCGTGTCTGAGTGCATGTAAAGGAGAAAACGCTCGGGCGCAATCCTCCGGCTGGTCGGGATATTTCCGCAGTGGACGTAAGGAGGTTGTCCTGGACGGTGAGCAGATTTCTCGAGAAGCGGATACTCTCCTGAAAGACTTCCCTATTCTCTGGGCCTATCTTCACTCCCTGGCTGAACCAGTGCTGGGCGCCCCGCTGACTGAGGGAGAGGGAGGCTCCGCTGGACTCGGGGCGGTGATTTGTGGGAAACCTCTCGTCACTCTCCTGCTGTCTGGGCCACAGGAAGGAGTTACCCAGGCTGTGGCAGCTGAGGCCTTCCAGAAAGCCCTTTCCTCTAAAGACCTGGCCCGGGCTCTCAGCCTACTGGAGCTGTACGGGCAAGGCTGCAGCCAGGAGGGGGCGCTAAGAGACCAGCTGCTTGCCTATGCTGCTTTGGAAGGTGAGAAAAGCTGGTAGATGTATTTTAGTGGAATGTAGCAGATTGAAGTTCATGTTGGCTCTTGCATGCTGTAAATAAATGATAATATGGTGATGTGATATAATAACGTTATCAAGTATTGATTAATCTTCATCATAGATTATTTATATGGGAAAAAAATTGGTTCTCATATGTTAGAAGTGGCTGCTTTATATTTGTGTTTAAAAACAAACAATCACACAATTAGATAACAAAAAGATGAGTCTTTGTTTGTCGTATAAATTTCTTTTAGATCTTGAATTTATCATTATCTTGAGATCAGAACCCCTTTTTCAGATTGGCACCACAATTACATGAAAATACGTATTTAAATAGTTTAATATTATGTGAATGTCGCAGTTGTTTCCAATGTGATACATGTTTGTTGGTCTGATTGTGTTCAGATGGTGTTGAAGGCACAGGTCAGCTGTTCCGCGTGCAGGACGCGAACCTGCGAGCCCGTGTTGCCCTGCAGGCTCTGGAGCGATGGCCCCTGTCGTCCTGCCTGGAGCTGCTGGACTTCTGCCTCAGTGACCTGAGCACTGCGGCCTCGCTGAGAACCGACTTGGAGCTGAAGAAGAAAGAACTGGACATCTATCGCTGGGTACAGTGTTAATCACAGAAACAGATTCTTCCCTGTGCTGTAAACGGCAGAAGAGGATCTATACAGTACATAATATGTCACACTAAAGAAAATATACTCCTGCATCTCTTGTCAGGAAAAGCACCAGAAAAATAAATGTCACAGCTTCAACTCAAAGATGTGAAAGCTCGTGTTAAGCTTGAGTTACATATTTCACTTTTCATGCTTTTACTTGTTCAGTGTCAACTTGGGTTCCTGGTTCTCAGCCTGAGGATCATTTTCATTTGACTACAGTAACCAAGCCCTATGTTGGCGTGGTTTGAACTTGCATGCCTCAGTTATATAATTTGACTTTCCAACGTGCCAAGTTTCCGAGCTTCCTTCTCTTCTCACAGATGTTGAATCTACAGCCTCGGTTGCCCTGGGCTGTGTGGCAGGAGCTGAGGAGCGAGTCGAAGACAAACCCCGAGGCCATGTTGTCCCGGATGTTGAAGGCAAAAGTAGGTCCAACAGACCTGCAGCAGTGTAGTTAATAAACTAATAAACCTACCACAATTTGACAGGTATCTCCAAAATACATATTTATTTATATAATAACCATATTATTTTGCAGGAGTTTTCTCTGTGTGCACAGTGGGTGGAGCTGTATCCTGTGTCCGAGCAGCTGAGGCTGCAGCTGAAGACTGAGCATCTGCTTCACCTGCTGGAGAAGGGACAGACAGACCAAGCTTTTCAGGTACACAGTCGTAAAAATGTGTTTCAGATAACTCGTACTAAATGCAGAGGACAATCCTATAATGGAATGAATATACATTTATACATGTACAAATATATAGTTTGTCGAGTACAACACAATCTCTGAGCCCATTGGCTACTGTCTGATGAGATATTTGCCTTTTTGCCCAAATCTTGTCCCTCACTAACAGATACTGTATATTCACATGCAGCAACTTTTGATAGAGTTTACATACATCATAATTACATTCATATAAGCTACAGTATATGAAAGTACTCGTCATATAAACAAAAGTAATCCTGCAGTTTTTTTCTGTGGTTCTCCTAATTTCTGCTTGGTCCCCCCCCCCCTGTCTCCTTTGTGTCTTCAGTTACTCGAGGGCCTCTCTGATTTCGTGGTCGGCCTGGAGATTTGTGAGCACGCTCTGGACCGCTGCCCCGGCCTGGCCGCCTGTCACTTCCTGGCTGACTATCTCACCCTGCACTTCCAGAGGCAGGTGTCTCCCTCGCGACGACAACACATCCACGCTCTTCATCTGGGCTCGAAGGTTTGTGAATGTGAATATGTGCACTGATCCAGTTTTCCTGTACAATAAGGACAGGAAGTGTAGTTTGTGCTCATACATCATCCAGTGTTTGTGGAATTTCAGTTGGCATCATCATCTGTCAGGGTTCAATAAAGGTTTTTCTTGAGTCTCGATTACACAGACAAACGTTCATGAAACTGAGAAGTCTGACTCTATTCATTAGAGATCACCCCCAGTCATTGTATAATATATTACATAACACCCAGCATTAATGCTTAACTTCTGCTTTGATATAGTTTTCTACAATTTGTAATGAGCATTTTAAATATCACTAATCTTAAATTATTTACAGACAATGTGAATGTACAAGTCAAAGGTTTATGAGCTGGGCACTGTTAATATGTTATTATAACCAAATGACGTGTGCACAGTGAAACCCTACTGCTTTAACGAAAATTTGGTTTTATACCATAAGAGCCTTTTCCTTTGACAGCAGCTGAATTGCTTCATATCTTAATGTAAATGTCAGTGACTGTGTTTCCTCCTCCAGGTGCTACTGACGCTGCCCCCAGTGGCCAGGCGCGATTATTTCCCCCTGCTGTCCGAGCCTCTGCTGATGCTGGAGCAGCTTCTGATGAACCTGAAGGTGGACTGGGCCGACATGGCAGTGAGAACCCTGCGGAGCCTCGTGGTGGGTCAGGAGGCCGGCTTTGGTGCTGAAGCCATCGATACTCTCCTGGCGGACTACGCATCCAAGGCCCTGGACTTCTCCTGTGCCCCCAGAGAGCGGAGCAGATCCGGTCAGAGCACAGCACACAGTGGCAATACTTTTTATCTAAATATGACCGAAACTGTTATTGTAGTAATTTTTGAAGCTTATTTTTATAGCTAAAAAGTTGATCTTGACACAAACATGCTGTTTGCTGCTCTCAAGCTCAGTTCAGTGACTATTCTCACATTACTGGCTTTTCTGTTTCGCATATATGTACATGGCTATAATGATTTATATTTAATTTTCCAGACTCTGTGATCAGCCTCCAGGACTCGCTGATGCAGTGTCCTGCTCAGGACAGCTGCTCCCTATCGTCCAGTCAAATCGAGTCTCCAACGCCCTCCACAAGTGAGACATTTCTACATGTTTAACAGTCATAAAATAATGATGTGATATCATCCAGGGAATGTTAGGCTCTTCGCTCAAGTACTCATTAGTTAACCAGTCTGTTTTTTCACAGTTGAAATTCTCTCAAAGCACAGAGAACATAAAAGATTCAGATAATGTTCTCTGCTGTAAATTCGATGTTGTGCTGATTTAGGTTCCCAGTTTAAAAAGTGCGTTCTTAATATTTCATCACAGGCAGCACTCCTACACGCACGTCCTCCTCGAACAGCCTGGACAGGGAGAGGGATCGAAGCTCAGCAGGGAGGAAACGTCGCTCGCCTGCCAAGTTCCAGCCTCCGGATCAACCCCCCGGCCGTAAAGACTGGGTCCCTGACACCCAACAGCATGTGTGCATGGTCTGCCACCGAGAGAGGTTCACCATGGTGAGTGGGTCAAACGCTGCGAGACTCACTGGCGTTCTCATAAATCACAGAGACATACTTGCTACTTGTAGTTTTGGTATTTAAGGACTGATTAGTTATAAAAAAACGTATTTGATTACACAACATTTTCAATGAACAAGATTTGTTTCCTCTTCAAAATGAATGAAAGGTTTATTTAACATTTTGTTCCCCTCTATAAAATACATCTTTTAAATTGTTGTCTTTTTTAAAAAGGGATGAATGTGAAAGAAAAAAATGAAAGTAACATTGCTGTTGATTTCAAAAGTCCGGGATCCAACATTAACCTTTTCTCTGTTAGTAATTGTTGTCTTTAAATTTTTCTCCCCAACTCTTTTATTAGTTCAACAGACGGCATCACTGTCGGAGATGTGGTCGTCTGGTTTGTCACGCGTGTTCTGAGCGTAAGATGCTGGTGGATGGAAGTCCAGGAGAAGAAGTCCGAGTCTGTGACCAGTGTTACAGCTACTTCCACGCAGAGTAAGATCCTGTAGAAAACACTTTACACTGTACAGTTAATGACAGAACTCTGACAACTGTTTTCCTGTAGTTGGAAATGATTTTAATGGAATAATAAATATGTTTTGGTGCAAGAGAGGTGCACGTGCAAATAGAATATATTTGAATTTAAGACATATCTTTTACCCTCAGAGCATTTGACAGCGAGACGCTGCTTCTGCAACGGACTGGAATAAACAAGTTACACCGCGTTCAAACACATGAGGAGTTGTTCTTTGTTGTAGAAAATCATGAGATTTTACCACAAAATCTTGAACTTTGTACCTTAACGCTGCGATTACCGGTCTGGATTCACGGTTTAAACAGAAATGTGCTTGTGATTTGAGTTTTGTTTTTGTTTTATTGCAGTTCTGACGACGAGATGGAACAAGCTGAAGGTTCGATTACAACATCAACTTCCTCTTTGCTCTACTAGAGAAAGAAAACAGTATTTTCAATATAACAGGATGGAGAATTTATCTTTTATAAAGTGATTATTACATATGAAAACATTGATGTTGAACTCCTCGTGTGTTGGCTGTGCAGTGGCTGGCAGCTTCGCGGTGACAGAGAAAGACTTAGATGGGATGATGCGTCTGCCTGAAGTGATCCAGCAGCAGATCCAACTCAGCACAAACTCTGCAGAGAACCAGCTGCTGCGGAGCGAGTTCTACTACGAACAGGTCTGGATCTGAACATCTATCACCAAGCAGGGTGAAAAGGACTGAGCTCTGTGCAGGTTACATTTACACATTTGTCAGTCTCTGCTTGTTTGCATTGAGAGCAACAGAAGCAAAGCTGAAAGATCTCAAACACTCGTTTTCACACCTCTCTTGTGTTTCTTGTCTTAAACCGTCAATTTATCACTGAGGTTAGTGCAGCAAGCACAAAGTTCAAGGTTGTTTTTCTGCATATATTTCCTGCATCGTTAAAAACCAGTCCACCTCTCGTGGGATTTTCCAGGAGGATACATCAAGATTAACAATGTTCTTTTCTCAAAACCCTCTAGGCCCCCAGTGCATACCTCTGCGTGGCCATACTGTCTCTGCACAGCGACCAAACAGCGTGTGGACACCAGCTCATCGTCCACTGCCGCTCTCTGTCCTGCAAGCTGACCAACCCGGAGGTGGACGCCTGCCTCCTCACCGACATCATGCGGCAGCTGCTCTTCAGCGCCAAGCTGATGTTCGTCAAGGTCGGCCGCAGCCAGGACCTGGCCTTGTGTGACAGGTGAGATTGATGTGATGCTGAGGTAATGTCCTGTGTGTCACTGTCACTTCTGTTTGTCTCACTCACTCTTGTTTCCACAGTTACATCAGTAAAGTCGATGTGCTTAAGATTCTCGTGGCGGCAAATTACAAATACGTTCCTTCTCTGGACGACATTCTGGAGACGTCTGCTGTCACGCGTCTTCGTAATCAGCTGCTGGAGGCCGAGCACTACCAGCTGGCGGTGGAGGTGAGGCCACTGGTGCTTTAGTCATATTATTCATTGTCTCACATGTATTTGTACGGGACCCTGCACAGAATCTGCTCTAATGAGGCAGTTTATTACTCCACCAAACTTAAATTAAATCAAAGTTGTATCTCTGAATACTCAACGTCATGGCTGCTTCTCACTTTCCTGGGTGTTTGGCTGCTAGGTGTCCACCAAGAGCGGCCTGGACCCTGGTGGCGTGTGGCAGGCGTGGGGGATGGCCTCTCTGAAGGCAGGGAACCTCTCAGGGGCGAGGGAGAAGTTTTCCCGCTGCCTGAAAGGTCCAGTGGACAGAAACCATCTCAGCCTGGGTCCTTTACTGCTGCAGGAGATCGTCCAGCACCTGGAGACCATCGTACGACCCACTGGGGCCACGGTAGGATGATGCTGTCACTGTGGTGTTGTTACCTAACTGCTACTCCCACTGTGTAGGGCTGGGGTCCATGAGCCAGGGTTAGCCACAATGACTGGCCACAAGTACAGCACAACAATCGTTACTTGTATATATATATATGCATAGTGTAAGAGTTTCAATGTGACAAAAGGAAAGAAACATAAGTGCAAAACAAATGACAAATAAATAAAATCTAAAATATATAAACATTAAATATCTGTTGCTATTCATTAGATTTTTCTAGCTCTGTAATTGTATGATGACACTTAGTGGTCAGGTTGAGTCACAGTCTGGACCAGTCACTCAGAATGTGCAGAGCTACACCAGAGGGTTCTTCAGGAATGTGTGATGTTAAACAATATATCCATCAGAGCATAATTTCACTATCCTTTTGTCTTCTGTTTGTCTCTGCGTCAGTCTTCTGGCGAGGACATCTTGGCATCGCTGCGGGAGCTGGAAGACGTGCTGAGCGACACGTGTCCTGTCGAGCGTCCAGAGGGACCAATGCAGAGCGGCTACCTCCACCAGGAGTGTCTGTACTATCTGAACTCGTATGGCACTCACCTGGCACTCATCAGCTTCTGGGTGCGGCATGACTCCATGACCGAGGCCCTGACGTACCTGCTCAACAAGGTAAGACATTGATCTCTGGGTATGTCTGGCTGGAATTCATCATAGAACCCTGTCAACAAATTTCTGATTTGATTTGACTCCCGGTGGTTGCTAAGATCTCAGATTTCCCGTACTTAGCAAGGTGTTTTAAAGCTCAAGTTTGAGTAATACTATTAACATCAGTTCAATCTATATATGTATATATATCCAAGATTTATATCTGGCATCTGTGGCAACATTCCTGTGTTGTTGCACTGGTAGCAATCCGTATTACATCAGTCAGCAATGATTGGTTTACCAGAGCTAAATATGGAAGCATTCATTATGAGAGAATGCCTGCAGAAATATCTAGGGTGTAGCGTTCAGCGTCCATGGCGAGGTCATGAGTCATAATCACATGTAGAAGCTGTTTGTTTAAATACTTTCACTGCCAGAAGGGTTCGGCCCTGCTTGTTTCCTAACTCTGTTACATTTGCATGTTTCCTGCAAAGTCTAAAAATCTGCCCCAGTTTGTTTTGAATGGAGACAAAATGCAGTTACGTGACTAATCGTCCCTCGAAAAGAAGCTGACGTGTGTTTCCCTGCTCGGTCACGGCTCAGGAGTGCCCAGAGGAGGTGTTTCTAGACGGGGTGTTGCAGCCCAGCCTGGAGAGGGGGCGTCTTGGCACACTGCAGGGCATAATGGAAAAACTGGACCCAGGCCTGGAGACGTGCAGCCGCTACCTCATCGCCTCCTGCCAGTTCCTGCAGCGGCGAGGATACTTCAACACTCTCTACCAGCTCCAACAGTTCATGATGGTTAAGAGTCTTTTCATGTTTTTTCACATTAGTTTTTTATCACTTTAGACTTTAAGTAGCATTTGAAAGTAAAGAGAAAGAACGGATGAGAGAGCAGGGTGGGAAAGATGCAGCTAAACTTCTGTCCCTCAGCCAATTCAACATCATCCAACCTCAGATTAGTGTCAACTCTTTTCTCCCAGTCAGGCAGGCTCTTGAGTTTTTCGTGATATTGTAAAAGCATCAGATAGTTTTGATTCCAGACAGATAATGAAGTTGCACCTCTTTCGTAATACTTCAAATATTCTGTACCTGGACAGGATCATGTACGTGCAGCCATGACCTGTATCCGATTCTTCACACACGGAGCCAGTTCGTACCTTCAGCTGGGAGAACAGCAGGTACCTCCCTTTTTCCACAGCTATGCAGTCTGCAGAGTTTTTAACGACTGTTTCCTGCTTGTTTGATGACGTGTGTCTGCCTTTGATCTTTCACAGCGCTGGCTGGTCCAAGCCAAGGAGCACCTGAGGGCGTATCTTCAGGAGCTGCAGGGTCGGGGCGCCGGGAGGAGGAAATCTCAGGTCAACTCGTTCAGGAAGATGATGTCGTCCAGTGACGTGTCCAGGTTACTTCATATATCTTCATTTCTGTGTCACGGGATTTAAGTAGATCCCTACTAGGGGCTATTTATCAGAGAGAGGAAAGTATCATTAACATGTTTGCTTCCTGTCAAGTCTCTGACTCTTATGTGTGGTCCTCTGCTGTCTCTCAGGCACATGAACACGATTGAGCTCCAGCTGGAAGTGACCCGGTTCCTCGCTCGCTGTGAGAACGCTGCTTTTTCCAAGAGTCCACCGACCAGCACACCTTCCTCCCAGTCCTCTGCCTCCAGTTCACCACCCACTCTGTTTGGAGGGAGTCCGATGAAGGTTGAGGTCGCCTGTAAGGTGAGGCTTCACTCAGGATCCTCCCAGTACGCAACAATCAAAAGCCCCATTAGATCAAGGTGGTTTTAAAATACTGACGTGACTTTATTCTTGGTATAAATCCCTGAGTTAGAGATAAATTAATTCATGAGAGCAGATTTAACAAAGGAATTGGTTATGAAAATGAGAATCCAGTCAAATGTATGTGTGATTAAAATATTGAATACCTGTTTTTTTCTATATTTTGCAAACATGAAACGTTTTGTGTAAAATCCAGTTAATATACCTTTTATTTGCAGGTCATGCTCGGAGGAAAAAACATAGAAGAGGGGTTTGGCATCGCCTACAGAGTCATACAGGTACGTTCCCACATGAGTCAGTGTTTGTTCTGCTTTTCAAACTAGATTTATTCCATCCAAGGGAGACAATAAAAGCCACTGACTGTGACCTTGACTAGTGTTTACTCACTCATGCCAAATAAATGTGCTCTTATCAGGATATGACTGTTCCTTGTCAGAGTTTTTACATTTCTCTGTTGCTTCCTCGCTCAGGACTTCCAGCTGGAGGCGCAGGCCGTCTTCACGCGTGCCGGGCAGCGGCTCGTCAGGCAGCGGCAGTACGGAGCCGTGCGGCAGCTCTTCAAGTGCGTCAGCGAATCAGGCACCGCCACCAAAAACGACTGCGACGCCCTCATCCTCAGCTGTGTCTCCATCGCGGATAAGGGGCCGTCTGATGTGAGTTTAATATGTCAACAGAGTTTGACCATGACTTGGCTCCATGTTGTTTTTTGGTCACAGAGACGTTTTTTTGTCCTTTTCCTGATTTAGGCGAGGGAACTGGAAAGTCTCATCCTAGAAACCAAGAGCACAGAGAGCAAGGTAGTGTGAAGCTGATCAGGTTCTGTTCTCCTGAATATTTGGTTTTATAATTATCCTGTTGGAGAAAAACATGAAACTCTCTTCACATCTCTCGTGTGTCTGCAGATCAAAGCTTACCTGCTGTGCGCTAAGCTGCGGCCGGCGTACCTGCTCGCCGTCAAGCTGGAGGCGAGCCGCGCCGGCCCGCTGGTCCAGGACGTCCTGCAGGCGGCCGAGGGAGCGCAGGACTCAGTGATGCAGAACATCTGTCGCCAGTGGCTGTCTGAACATCACAACAAGTCCTCTCAGCAGCGTCCGGGCCGGCCCACGGCCAGGTAACAGCACGACGGGGGATCACACCGAGCACTTAGACTGAGAAACAGAGCACAGACGAGAGGATTCAGGGTTTCTGGTGTCACACAGGTCTATCGATGTGTGGCTGAGGGATTGAAACAGCGACTTTCAATCCACTAGTTTATTAAAACATCAGAAAATTCAAGATTGAGCCACTTTTGAGAGATCCTCTGTTCTGTGATGAGATCCTAGAACCTCTCCCACTTGGTCTTTGTCTCCAGATGCCTCAACACCAGCATAAACTGTGTAGCTAGGATCTAACCAAGCGTTAAGAGGTTTCCTCTGTTTTAACGCCCTCCGACTCCTGATGCACAGTTTGAGAAATGCTTTAGAGTCGATGCAGCAGAAACAGAAAGATCTTCTTCTTCTTGTCTAAACCAGGCTCCTCCTTTACCCATTATGCAACTTGACTGTCGACAGATCAGTCCGATGTTTGTTTGTTGTGGTAACGGAGGATAGTTCTGCCCTGGGTGCTGGCCTCAGATCAGCAGTGGCCTCCACCGTCTCTTCCCCAGCTGACGTGACTCAAATGACATTAGTTAAGGTGATTTATCTGATTTCACGCCGCTCCCAGTGGAGACACAGCCGCCTTCACACAGCAACAACAGACTCTGCCGTGTGAAATTCGATTATTATTAACCAATAATAAGTGTGTGGATTCCTGACTCGAGCCCTCGGGACCAGTCTGGACTTGTCGGCAAACCAATGAATTGCTCTGGGTTTCAAACAGAAATGTTTTTAAATCATATTCAGGTCACAAAAAGCAAATGTCGGGTCGGCCTCGTTCTCTCAGGCTCGGTCGGGTTGAGACAGAAAACTGGAGCCTGAGCTTCACCCTCATGTACAGGTGAACTCGAGGACCCTGTCAGGTCTCTGTTGAGCTGCCACACTTCTTGTCCACACCCGCCACTGATACCAGGTCAGAGCCTGGGACTCAGAGGTGAAACAGAGCTTGAGGGCAGTGGAAGGGTCTAGAACCCCTGATGCTTCACCAACGTGCTTTATTTACATTCTTGAAATATTTTGCTGTTATCTCTCATCTGTAGTGAACCTGAGAGGGTACAGTGTGACTGTGGATTCACAACAGACACAGTTACACAACACAAGCATATCTTTTTGCAGTGAGGCAGTATTTGACGAAGGTTCGTCTCCTACCTCAAACTAAAGGGAAAATGTCTTCGACTGGAAAGCCTCTTGTTACGTGAAGGTCTTTCGTCTCCTCATTACTATTTCCTAGTTGCATCTTTGTGTGTTTAAGTTTTTTTTATTCGGGTGTAAAAAAAGAAGTGTAATCTGCCAAGAACTGTACATGTGTGTAATCCTGATGAGGCTGTTTCCCTGTTTCACATTGTACAGCACCTTCTCTGTCCAGCTTTCAGCAAACGTTCCCTAACAAGGGAAGTCAAACAGTATTTAAGGGCATCTGAAGAGTTTTACGTTGGATACACAAAGGGACCGATTATAGATCAGGTTTAATTCATCATCCATAGAATCAACTCTGTCGTGATTCGTCCCGTCTCTGGACGGATGGTTTCTATGTCTCCTCTTGTGTCCTCCTGTGTTTTGGTTGTAAATACTCAGAGTCTCTCATTTTTAATTTGGGCTTTGTTCTCATGGGAAAGTCGTAATAAGGAACTTACACAGATAATGAGTCGTATAACGTTGCTAAAAAGGGATCTAACCATGCTCACGTGATGTCCGTCGATGTGTCTTGTTGTTTCTCCTGTTTTTCCACAAACCTTGAAACGGGAAAGTTCAGTGCAAACGTAGTGACGCCATGAATCTTATCTTTTAATTCTCTCACACGACAATCGCCCGTATCGCTGGAGCTGCCTTTCTGAGAATGTTTATTTCCGAGCTGTTCTTATCTCACAGTCAGGAAGTACGCCTTCATTTCAGAGGAGATACTGGGTTCTCTCTCTCTCTCTCTCTCTCTTCCTCGAGTCCCAGTGCTGCACTGGTCTGAGGACTGACGCCCACAGTTCTCCCTGTGATGGCGAGTGATGATGGGCGAGAGATAGAAAGAAACCAGTTCAGACTTTTGAGATGTACGCGTACGACATTCTTGCACTTCGACTGTTGTTTCATCACTGCCGCACTTTATATTAGTGAGTTTTAAAAATAATAAACTTCTTTTTGGGGGGAAAATGAAAATACTGAATAAAGTAACTGCTTCACTGATGCAGGAAGTCATGATTTTGAAATGTACTGGATTTTGCCATCCCTTGTAAAAATGAAAAAAAAATTAAACAATAAAAAGACATGTAATAAAAACTTTGAGCGTGATGCTTCCGGGCTTCTTAATATTTAAAGAAAAGTTAATCATTTCCAGTAGTTAGATAAAAAGCACTTGTACCACTAACCCTAAAACTTTACACTTCACTTCTATGCTGATGATTCAACTCCATCTGTTCGAGAGCTGCTCCTCCTCTTTCCTGATAAAGATTTCAAAAGATTGACACAGAAGCCTCTATAGCAATATTCTGTTTATTTACATCAAATGTAAACATTCAACTCTTAACATGAATGTACGTGTAGTAAAAGGCATATTTCACTTGTATAAAACACAGAATGTAAACTCTTGGCAACCTTGTGTGTGAATGCTGAGAAGGAAACATGAGGAGGGGGGGGGGAATCTTTACAAATGCGAAACGGCTCCTCCGGGAATGTGCAGTTTTTGGCAATGACAATGGAAAAACAACTCTGTAAATATTGCAGTGTCATGATTCTAAATCTTAGTTAAAATAGAAAAAAAGCATTTTTTTTAACTACGATTATCACAAAATACATTTATTCAATTCAAGCGGTAATCATGGGTCAGACTGACGCTGACCCTCCAGTGGTTTACTAATTATATATTTTTTAAGTTGACCTGGAAACACCGTAAGAAACCCTGCAATTGTTTAGAAACGCTGGCACGAAAGTGAAGCAATTTAGCTGCAAATTCTGAACTCTTTCAAAACAAGATGCTGGTCTTGAACCCTGGCTTGACCCTTCACAGTAGCACACAAGCATTTACAACACGTCAAGTTGCTTCTTCTTTTTTTTTTTTTTTTGCCTGCACGGTCGTCGCGTTGTGTCACAAAAATATATCGGGGTCAACGCGTTATTCGTGATCACGTGACAGAACCGTCGAATGGTTTTGTACAGCATCAACATTTTCAAGTTTCATCGTATTGTAAATACTTAGTTATTTCACAAAACAAAGCAACTTACAGTAGCTCTTACAGTTTACCTGACTGCCTATTAGGTAAGAATCATCAAAGTTCAGAACATCAAAACCATAATTAAACAAATGAAATGACTGATGGCAGAAAGGATGAGAAGTCCTTCTTGAACTGAGGGCGGCTCCACATGTACACAGGTATTTAATAAAATGGGGGGGGGGGGGTTAATATATAAATCTATATCCCCATGAAAATGCAAAAAAACACGCGGTCCATATCGTACCAAACCAACAGGTGGCGCTATAACTGGAACTGTAAAGCCGTGTTGGCCAATCACAACACCGGGTTCCGGCAGGCGGACGACAATGACATCACAGTGAAAACTGAGTTACTGAACATCTTCGACCTGGGAGGAATTTTTAAAAAGGTTCAGTTTTCAGTGACCCTCAAACCTCAGTGAGAACCAAACACTCGATTTGAAAAAAAAAAGGAAAATACCCGTGTACGTGTGAACGAGGCCTCGAAAGAGACGAAGGGTCAAAGGTCAATCAGTCCCACTCGATGGCTAGAAGGTCACAGCTGACGTCCCACAGTCTCCTCGCCGTCTCCTCACTTCTTCCCTGTGGGGCGACGAAGGCCGGGGCGCAGTCGCTGAAAGGAAAGAGGGGGGGGGGGGGGGGTATTATGTAAAGGTTTATGATAATGTGAGTCATCCCCCGAGGAGCAGGGATCTAGTTTGTCTTTCACCTTATGTGTGGTGGCAAGAATAAAATGGGGGGGGGGGGCTTTAAAATGAGGAGATGGAAGGATCACTACTGATTCTCCAGTATCATCACCTCCATCTGTGGCAAATTATAATCAAGCCTAACTTCTATATTGACAATCATTTCCTGAATATACATTTTGTTTTTTTCGAAGTTTTAATTGAACCAGTTTATCTACTGGGGATTTATCATTTTATCACGACAGCAGGATGGTGATGCGTATCAGGTTATCAGTTAATTGATCCATGGATTAGCATTACATTTGGAACAGACATTCATTGTCCCCAGAGGATAATTCCTTATTAATATGGTGAGCTTAACTTTTTCCCCAGCAGCACAAAGACATTTTGGGGTTTTCAAGATAAACGTCCTGACAACTATTTGATGCATTGAGGTGAAATGTTGGAGCAGACCTCCATGTCGTCCAGATATCGTTAACATTTAGTACATTAATGTCTCAGATCTTTGCTGCAGACTCTGAAGTCGTTTTACCCCGATTAATTTGATTAATTGATTTATTTGTATCAATTAATTAATACATTTTATTTGGTTTACAAAGTACTTCACAGACATAAAACATCAAAGACACAGAGTAGCTAAGACATTTGTTTCAGTGCAATAAAGAAATGGAAACAATGAAATGAATGATGATTGGTATTTTTTAAAGATAACTGGCCTCTGATCTAACTGGTTGTCACCCACCTGAAGTGTTTCCCAGAGACAGAGTGCAGCTCCTCTGCCACAGCACAGTAGATGCTGGTCTGGGCTCCTTCCCGCGGGGTTTTTACAAACGTGGAGAAGAAGGTCATGAATATCGTCATGAGGGTGGAGTATCGGATCAGGTCGGAGTTCACCGTCCCCGGGTGGACTGAGTTCACGGTCACGTTGGTGTCTGGGGGTTGTAGGGACAATAATGACATTAGGGATCAAAACATCAAATAACGATAATCAGGCCAGTATATATATATATATATATATATTTTTTAAATGGCAAAGATTCCTCAGATGTTGTTGTCAAATCCTTGTGAAAAAGAATATTAAATTGAGGCTTGAAATTGAACAGTTTATCCTTAAACTTTACATAAATAACAGAAAACACATTTCTTTGACAAGATTTAACCAAACTGCTCTGGTCACAAAGAGATTTCGTTGGCTTCTCATCTGCAGTTTCATGATAAATAGTTAAAAGAGCTGTGAATAAAATGGTCTTTAAATTATTTATAAATTCACTTCTCACTGAATCCGGCACATTAGCTTCCAACATGCTCACAGGCACAGTTGACTTTCCCAGCGTAATTTAGAAATATTAATATTTCAGTATACTACCTGATCAAAGGATTAGTAAAGACCATTTGTTGTTGGTCTACATTTTGTTTATCTTTTCCCTCCTCTTCCTCATCATCAGACAAAGCATCACTAACCCTCAGCTACTACATTTGCCAGAGAAACAGCCCATCTGTGCGTTCTCCCATGTTTTTGTGTGTATGTGTGTGTGTTTGTGTACCTTTGAGTCTACGAGCCAACTCTCTGGTAAACATCACATTTGCCAGTTTGCTCTGGCAGTACGCTAATCCACTGTTGTAGCTGCCCTGGCTGTGAAGGTCGTGGAAGCGGACCCAGCCGAAGTTGTGTGCCAGAGAGGAGACCACGACGATCCGGGCCGGCGCGCTTCGCTTGAGGAGCCCGATCAGGAGGGACGTCAACAGGAAGTGACCTGTCCGAGGGGAGACAGACACACGCTGAGCCGGGTGGAGACTCACTATACTGAGCCAGGGCATTTATTAACTAACGGACAAAAGTTTTCTCAGGGTCCAAGACGATATCAACTTGTACTTTCTTGTCGAACACGGCATCAGACGTACGTGAGGGGAAATAACAGCAATGGAAATAAGATGAATTCATTGTATATGTTAATATCGAAGTCCTCTCGAGGTGGATCTGTTATTATTATGCACATGTTACAAAATAAAACTATCAACGACTGCGTTGCCTTTCCAGTTGTGCAATAAAAGTGCAGAATGATGTATTTCCATTGGATGAATCGGATCAATCAGTTTATCTGTGAGATTTTCAGTCCTGTTTAAGGTTTGAATGATTCTTGGGTTCCAGTAAACGTCCGTGAGTTCTTACCCAAGTGATTGACTCCGATGTGCATCTCAAAGCCATCAACGGTTTTGGTGTAAGGACACATCATCACCCCGGCGTTGTTGATGAGGATGTGAAGACGATTCACCTCTGAGTAAAGAGAACATCACACAAAAGAAACATGGCCACTGTTATACCTGTTAAATAACATCACTCTGGAGCTTTGTAGGAGGATGAGAGCATTACAGCCGCCTCTGTGTGGTCACCTCTGAGGAATTCCTGTGCGAAGGCCCGTATAGAGCAGGTATCGGCCAAATCCAGCTCTCGAACCTCCACATCTGCATCGGGGTTCGCAGCTCGGATGCTGGCCGCAGCCTCCTCGCCCTTTTCCACGTCTCGGCACGCCATGATCACCCGAGCCCCTGCCAGGTGAACAAATCATCATGTAAACTGGGAACCAGACAGAAACTACATTCACACCAGTCAGGAATGAAACCCGTGATATTTTTTTTAAAATCCGGATCAGGGGACGGATCCAGGAACTTGTTTATTGAACGTTGTGAGAAAAGACGTTTCACCACAGTTTTGTTGATTTCTGAGGTTCATTATTCATGGGTCTTGATGAATAGAATCATTCATAGTTAGAGGAATGGTTAATGTGTGTCATTTGGTGCATTAGGATTGAATTTAACGGTCTGGTTCTTTTGAATTTGTACTGTAAGAACTGGACAGTCCCGTGTAGGATTGTTCGGCCTTTTGCTGACATACTTGTCATGAATCCTGATTTAATAAGGTATGTATTCTTATAGCATCAGTATTTGTTAATCTCACAGCGTCCCCCTGTATGAGACCCCAGTTTGGTCTTGTCGGTGGTAATAAATTAGTGTTGTGTTGAATTTAAATCCTGTATTTGACGGTAGAATCCAAAAGGTCACCTCTCATCGCCAGATCCCGGGCGGTCTCCCTCCCAATGCCGGTGTTGGCTCCAGTGATGAGGGCTGTCTTCCCATCCAGACGAGCCGGGGACCTGCACACCCCTCCGGCTGCATAACTTCTGTGGATGCACATCACAGATTAACAACATGATCTCTGCCCTGCACCAGAGCAGACAGTCCCTCCCGCGGCCATAAACCCCTCTGTCCCCATTGGAGTTGGGACATATGGACACATGGCTCAATAATTCACAGAGAAACTTGGCTATGAGGCCACTGCCGAGCGTCAAACTGGTGCGGCCCTGGCCACCGAGCAGGGAGCCGCCGCAGCCAATGGGAAAGCACAGGAGCACACCTACTCCCCACACTGAGGCTCCTGATTGGCCCAATTCAGGTGGAAGACACCCGGTTCATCCGGCTGCAAAAAAACTCCCACAGCTCCCATCATCCTTTCTGTTGCATGGATTCTCTGCTCGGGACAACACATCAGCATCGAGTAGAGGATTTGGAAACAACCCTTAAATATGACATATGACTGAAATGCATAACGGAAACACATCCTTAGACATAACACCAGTGCAATGACCTGTCCTCTCAACCAAACCACCATCCAGCCCTGAGTGGGTTACGTGAGTGCTGCTCACCGTATGTGTGATGCGAACAACAGCACCAGCAACGTCACCGCTCCGAGTCCAGCGACTATCGCAAAAAACAACATGATGCAGCGGATCCTCTGCTCGTCGCTGGTTCTGAGGCTGAGAGAGAAGCTGCAGCTGAGGAGGAGGGAACAGCTGATGTCAAGGCAGAAAGAGGGGGGGGGGGCGGCGCATGCGCACATAGCGCCAGGTGCATCATGGGATTGTAGTTTTTACAGCCTGGGTAGACGCTAACACTGGTTTCATTCGTTTAAATTAGGATTACTAACTATTTAAATTGGCATGTTGTGTTGACTTTTATTGTGGCAACTTATGTTTGTGTTTTATCATATTACATGTTCTAGAATTAGAGGGAATTGCATAATTTTTTATGATAAAGAAGTTTTGTTTTGACATTTTGATACATTATATGTATCCAGTGGCTTAATCTGAAATGATGATACATATATACACAGAAATGTAACCATATCAATACCAACATGAGAAAAAAAAAAGCAATAATCACAATAAGCAAATATAAATATGCTAAATTTAAGGTTCATTACATCTCAATGGGAATACAGAATGCGTTTACATCCTATAATTTATAATTATAATCAATTTAATTCAAAATAGTAATAGAATATGTCATTAATTAGATTTCATTATAATAATTTCATTAATATTATAAAATCAATAAATAATATTAATAAAATTGTGTCACCTAGTTATGTTTAAAAACTACATTTCCACAAAGCACATGTCACCGCCTGTCTACTTGGCGCCTGATTAAAATGGTCATTGGGTGGTTTTTGAGTTTTTTTCTCTCAGATCTGTAGTTATTTTGTAAGTTGTGTAAGTTAAATCTTGTTTTATCATTTCTAAGTATTATTTTCACCGGGATATTATTAAAAACATTGTTATTATTGTGGATTTCTAATCAGGCGCCGGAGGCAGTCAGTCACGAGGTCCATCTTGCGGAAGAGTCGATGAGATCTGATTATTAGACCGACTCAGTGACGTGATCGTTATTTCGCGTTTTATTCTGACAGAAGTAAATAAAATCCGACCAAACGTCGACCAGTCGATTCAAAGATGTCGTCGGAGGAGTTCGAGAAGTTGCACGAGATCTTCAGCTCGATGTTCGAGGAGCTGAAGCTGATTCCAGACCGAGCTGCGAGGAGCCAGGGAGGTAAACACACTGCTCATGTTGACGTCAGCTAACAAGCTAACTTACAAACTAACCAGCTAACTAGCTAACTAACCAACAACACAACCAGTTCTCCTGATGATGAGTTATTGTTTCCGCAGAGGAGAGGAAGAGGTTGGTGAGAACCTTCGATGAGAGACATGGGGAAGCTGAGGAAGTGGTGAGCTGCTCGCACCTTGTTTATTCTTCTGGACGTCAGATTTCACTTTCTTAATTCTAGTGTTGTTTGTTATTGATGCACTTGTTTAGTTTTTAAAACCTTCCCTCAGTTTGTGATTTAAAAAAAACACTGCGATTAGAGTTGACACAGATGAGCTGGAACTTTATGGATCATCACAAAATAACTTTATTGATCATCAACAATCTGTAAAAACCTTCTACTCTCTCTCTCACACACACACACAACATCAACAATAACAACAACAACAACAACAAGAACAGCAACGGTGTAATATATAGTATTCTGCCCTCAGTGTAAGGGAGTCAAATATTTCCTCTATTCATATATCGCGGAGTAAAACATAAAATGATTCACAAAATGTCGTTATCGAATCTCACTGCAAAGGAAATGTAACTGAGACTTGCTATTTTACAGTTTAATCAATCTACTATATTTATATTTAAAAAAAGGTAAATTAAATATATACATATTAGGCTTATATTAAGATATTTATTAAATGAAACATGCACATACATTTGCATCTTTTCGGTTTTGTTCATTGTGTATAGTAAACATTTTCATAATTTTTTTAATACATATTCATTTAATCCTTGTATTTAGTATTCTTATTTAATTATTGTGTATTTAATTTGTTATTTCACATTTTTTTCTTTTTTATTATCAACCACTTTGTTTACCTGCTTTATTGTTGCTGCTGTGGAGCTTCAGGCCAAATAGTCTTCACACGTAATACTTTGAGAACCAGTGTGATGACGACCATAACGGAGAAAGGACCTGTTCCTATCTGTCTGCAGTTACAAGGAATGGAGGAGGAGCTGCGCGGCGCCCCGTCTTCTTATCGAAATGGAATGTCTACGAAGCTGCGCCTGTACCGCCGGGATCTGGGCAAACTGCAGAGGGACATGAAGAACTCGGCTCCCGGGTTCGGCTCCTCGCCCCAGCCGGTGGGAGGAAGTCATCACGGCATCTACTCATCAGAGAATCAGCAGAGTGTGAGTGGGAGGCTGTTTGAGCATTTCACCACGAGAGGGACAGACCCAGCTTCCTCCTGTAGCTCTGCTTTGCCTCCTTGATCTTGATTTCTTCGGTTCCTCTGAATAGGTCCTTTCTTCCTCCCTGTTGTTGTCCTCTGAAAGTCCTCTTCTTCTCAAGGGTTCAGGATTCGGTGAGGAGGCCTTGATGTCTTTTGTTACCCATGTAACAATAGACATCAGAGCCTCCTCACCGAAGTTAAAACGTGTTTACAAACAGAAATGTGGAGGTTCGAGAGCTGGATTTGGCAGATACCTGCTCTGTACGTGACAAGAGAATGAGAAAGTTTGCCCACAAAGATGAACATTTGACTCTGGAATAACTGAATATATAAACTCGTTGATATCGAAGGGAGTGAACCTTTATTTCCTCCTGTAACTATGTTTAGTCCATCATCATTAATCCTGTTTTGCTCTGTCCCTTCTCCCCACACTGAATGCAGACTCACCTGCAGTCCCAGAGAACCTTGCTCCTCCAGGGCACAGAGTGTCTGAACAACGCCAGTCAGAGCATCGAGCGCAGCCAACGCATCGCTGCAGAGACGGAGCACATCGGTACCGACATCATCGAGGAGCTGGGGGAGCAGCGGGAGCAGCTGGACCGCACCAGGAGCAGAGTGAGAATCAGCACCTGATTAATGCCTATTGGATATGTCCAGTTAAAATGCTTTTTGGTTGATATAGTTTAGTCTAGTTGTGGTCAGTCTTAAGGAAGCAGTTCAATTTGATGTAATCTGTTTTTTAAATCTCTTCTGTCTTCTTGTGTAGTTGGTGACCACTGGAGAGAACCTCAGTCGAAGTCGAAAGATCCTTCGTGCCATGTCTCGGCGGTGAGTGTTTTCCTAGAGGAGGTTATACATTTAATTTATCCTATTACGCTCAATTTGATCAAATGATGCTCAACTTATAAACAAGTAAAATCAAGATTCTTCTCTTCAGTCAATACACAAATTGAGCTCATTAATTAATTTCTGACCACAGAGATGATATTAGTTTCAATAAACTCATTAAATAAAATCTTCCTTGTGAATGTTTAATTTTCTTTGTGTCTTGTAGGCTGATGACAAACAAGTTGCTGTTAAGTGTTATCATTTTAATGGAGCTGGCGATCCTGGGCGCTGTGATCTACCTGAAGTTCTTCCGAAAATAAAGGTCCCCACCTCAGGAGAGTCTCAAGCTCCTGATCCAAGAGCAAAACCCGGTTCTCTGCATCTGTCTCCACCAACTGTCCGGTAGCAATAATGCTGTTCTGCTGTCTCCAGCCAACTGTTTCATATTAGTGCAAAGAAGGACTATAAGAAGCCTCAGGGTCGAACTGAAGCTTCACTGAGAGGAGAGTTTGCCCCCGAGCAGGTGGAGTTTGTTCAACGGGAAAAACAAACCTGTTAATGGGACCAAACCTACAGGACAAACTGTGAACTGAAATTTGAACTGTTTTCTCAGACTCTTAATGCCAATGATGCCCCGTGGGACTGTGCTCTGACTGCTGCAGATTCCAGAGAAGATCCTGCAGGAGTCAGAGTTTGGTTAAATTACTGCATCATGTAAAGATTCTGTGGTTTGGTGACATTGCTCATGAAATGACAGACGTTTGCATATCAGCTCTGTGAGTTTTTAAAAAAGTATCTTATATATACATTTCTGTTAGTGTTCTACATTATTGTATTGTTTATTATGTTTATGAATCTAAACGACAGTATGTTGATGAATGGCACCAGTCGAGTGTATTTTCCTAGAATCTTCATGCTCAGTATCCAGATAGTTATTTGGAGCTCATTTTCTCAATTCTCTGATTTGAGAAGAAAGTGTGTCAGAAGTATGAATGTGTAAAAAATGTCTTAACAGTTAATGATGTTGTCTAATCGCTGTATAACACAAAAATCTCTTGTCAGAACAGAGCGTCTTTGTTCTTTATTTGACAGTCAACACATTAAAGCTAATGTTTAACCTCATCGTGCATCGTATCTGGTATTTCCAGGGAATGCAGCCAAGCGAGCCAAAGCTTTGAAATAACATCCGCTGTGGAGCTGACGTCACAGACGAGGATGATCTCCAGGCTGAAGCCGCGGCCCAGGGTTAGGGTTAGTGCTGGGTAAACAGCATCTGCTACTATGGAATTAATTCCCAAATAATAGGTGATAAGGTTATTTTTAGTGATATGTTCTTGAAGTGTCACATCTGCCACAGTGTTGTTGTTCTGCGTTAGAGATCATGCCGTACTGCAGTGGCCTGGTTGTGTGGATGAGGTGGAGGAGGAGGGGGGGGGGGGGGGGGGGCAGTTACTCATTTATTTAGCTTGTTTCTTAAACACCAGCACACCTGTTTTTCCTGTCCTTAAGTTCCTTTCTTTTGTACAATGAATTACTTTTTAATAGTGCAAGCTATCATTATGATTAAGAACCTGAAGTTCAATTAATGGATCCGCCTGTTTATCTGGATTCTCTCCAATTGCTTTGTTTGGTTCTTGCCCCGCCCCTCCACAAGTTGTCCCGTGTGTTGATGCAGAACGATTCAGTTGAGTAATCTTACATAACCTTGGCGGAGGTATCAATGTGACTCATAACACAGTATCTAGTCCCAACATTGGCCCTGTAGTAGTGGCCTTGGCGTCAGCGTTAGTCAGCCCAAACTGAAATAACTCAGTGAGTCATGGTCGTTAGGGGATGAATCCAAAGCTCTCAGATGAACCTTACACGGGATGAGGCAAAAACTACTGTAACAAATATTCCCTTTGGCTTCAGTGGAGGATATTTTGCATTTGTTTAATGGGAGTGAGCTAACTTTGAGAAGGTGAGCCTTGGTGGAGGTATCTGATCTCAGAGTGCTCTTCTAGTCAGATTGAAGAATTCACTCGTGACTTATATCTTAAAACTCTTGCTTGATATTTCCCAGAGGATAAAAACGAGTTTTGATGTTGGCGATTTGTCATCATCACTTAAAAGTGTTGTCCTTCCAACACTTGTTTATGATAAACACTTGTAGAACTACTAATATTACTGTCACATCCCCAGTTTACTCTGTTCCTTTAACTCAGCTTTACTTTTACTGCAAATATTAACTTGTTAAGTAACATGGTCCACGCTAAAGGCTGTTGACCCACAAACAGTGTGTGGGCTCACAAACTGTTAGGCCTGTAGGTCTTTTCAAGTCTTGTTCAAATAGTTATGTTCTTATGTAGAAGCAGTGTTAATTTCGTTGACGAAGACTATGACGAAATATATTCGTTAACGACCTTTTTTCCATGACGAAGACGAGACGAAGACGTAACGAAAACGAATCTTTGAAAATAAAAACTATGACGAAATCTATTTTAATTTTCGTTGACGAGACGAGACGAGACGAAAATGTTGGTGGTTGACTAAGTCACAATCATTTTTAAAACATCATCGTATCAGGCCGTCATGAAGTATCAGGAGCGGTCGAGTGACTGTGTCTGTGTGTGTCTGTGTATGTGTGTGTGTGCGCCCCAGATAGCGCTCCGGTCCGTAGCTCCGCCCCCCGCCTCGCGCACTCGCTCAGGGAGACACAGTGAAAGCAGAGCGCGTTCTCGTGGAGCAGCCTCTCAGTGACCGACTGCTTCTTAACTATGAAAACAGTGAAAACCAGAGTTTCTCTGGTCTCAGCTGCTCAGAGATCAGCCCCTCAGCTTCTTGATCAGAGCAGAAGCTGCAGTTGGTTTGTACAGAGCTGAAGTTTCTGTGTCCGGCTCCAGTCTGACCTGCTCTCCCTATTTGTTTTCACATTTAAAATTAAATATATATTTTTAAGCTATTAGGCTGCAGCTATATGTTTTTATAGAAAAGGAGTTTAATGTGGCTATTAAATGTGACTAAAACTAGACTAAAATGGAATTAGTTTTCGTCGACTAAAACTAGACTAAAATGGAATTTGTTTTCGTCGACTAAAACTAGACTAAAATGGAATTAGTTTTCGTCGACTAAAACTAGACTAAAATGGAATTTGTTTTCGTCGACTAAAACTAGACTAAAACTAAGAAGGATTAAAATGACTAAAAGGTGACTAAAATTAATATGCATTTTTGTCAAAAGACTAAGACTAAGACTAAATCAAAAATAGCTGCCAAAATTAACACTGTGTAGAAGTTAAAACATTTAAGTTTGACTTGATTCCTTAATAAAGTAAAAGGAGGGAGTCAATAATACAACTATACACATGAACAAAAAATGTCAGCACATTTATGGGAGACCAAAATATAAACTCTGTTACAAGGACAAGTCATTCAGTGTCCTCATCACGTCAAACATCGGTCACTCACCTCATTTGTGAGCAAAAACTGATTAATCATCAGTTCATACTTATACACACAGTAAGTCTAGTACATGTTCTGTACTAGCAGGTTCAATGTGTAATACAAAAACTCTAAAGGAAATACAGTAACCACACCTGGTCCAAAAGTGCAAACACATCATTACTAGTTTTTTACTAAGTGGCACAGACTCAGTTTTCAGAATCCATGCTGTGGACTTCAAACTACGTCTTGATTCATCATACCTCTGAGGCAGGTTCATTAACTTGTAAACCAAACACATCATAAATATGTGGCAACTGTGTCCTCAAATACTTAACTTATTACTGTACATACAAAATAAGTTAGCATTGCTGTTAAAGTGAGTAGTCTTCCCATCAATAAGAGTAGTGGTTTCTAAATGAACTAAGGTAATAATCTATGGAAACGTCTCTCACAGGTTTCATAAATCCAGACGTAATTAGTTGTTTTTTTTAAAACACGACAATAAACAGCAAAGAGATGGGAACAAAAATATTTGAGCTACTGTTAGAATCAGTCTTTTCAGTCCTGAATTAAAACTGGCGGAATGCTCAGGGATGTCGTTGATACAGTCCATAGCTTCACTCCACGCCCTCAGAGGCGGAGCTGCTCTGTGTCGTCCTTCGCAGACGGAATCTCGTCGATGGACACGTGAGCCCCTTCTCTCGTCTGTCCAAGAGACGACGCGATGACGTTGACCGCTAAAGAGGCGGTGGCCTCCACGGCTTCCCGGTTGGCCCCTAGCACTGGGTTCACCTCGACCAGGTCCATGGCCGACAGCAGGCCTGCACAGCAAGATAGTCACAAGTTAGAAACTACGACCAATGGAAGTGTTTTATTGACTTGTATCTGTCTCTTTAAGCTGTTGCAGACATGCGTGTATTTGTCTTTTTGTGTACCCGTGTTATGGATTTCCTCTGTGATGTACATTCCCTCCCTGTAGGTCAGACCTCCATTCACTGGCGTTCCTGTAGCGGGGGCGAGAGACGGGTCGAAGGCGTCGATGTCAAAGCTCAAGTGGATCGGTCGCTGTTTTCTGTTCCAGAAGGTGTGAAAGAGAAAAGTTTGAATTGACAGTTCAGACATGGAAAAACTTGACTTGATCACATACACAGTAAAGTACATTAAACCTGATTTAAACAGTTGTGGAATATCGTCATCACTTGAACATACCTTGCCATAAGATGATCAAAAGTCATCTCCATAACCCTTTGGATGCCCATTCTGTCGATATCCCTCATGGTGAAGTACTGGATACCCAGGTCCTTCAGGATGTTGCTGCAATTAAAACAATTCAATTAAAAAAACTGAAGTTAAAACTACTCTCCCAGTGCTAAAGATAGGGAGGTTCACATCAGCCAGACACAGTATCAGTGCTGGTGTCAACTTACCGCTCGCCGGGGTCCACGTCCCGCAGACCGATGTAGACCAGGTCCCTCGAGGACAGGAACGGCTTCATCCAAGAGAACCCTGGGATAGCTGGTATCTGTGGTGGATGGAAGAATAAAGTTTAATATCGAATTTATGCAAATATGGGGAATCATATTATCCTCTACCATCGGGTGATATCTAGATTGTTTATAATGTTGGCCCATATATTTTTCATATGTCAAAAGTATTTTAAAAGACAACAGAAACATTCAAATTGAAAGGATGATATGCTTTTTTATGAAATGATAGTTAATAGATAGGAAAAAGGGAGACGATAGCACCGTATACTGTTGCTGGGACCTTGTGCATTTGAATTTCTTTATGAGTGTGTCCAAAAGTATCTCGCTTTTTAAAATGTGTATAAACTGTTTCTGCTTCCAGAAGGTTAAATATTTGAAAACATGTTTGAATAGGTAAATTTGACTTTTGTTTGAAGAAAGGTAGACTCAAAGCAGCCGGGGGGGGGGGTCAATGTGTTCAAGAGCATTTACATTTAGCTGAAGGCTTCTCCTCACCTTGTCTGTTAGTTCTTTGAGCATGAAGGACACAGGCTGGCCATGCAGGTTTCCGGATGGAGAGGTCATGGGTGTGTTTATATCAGCGTGGGCATCGACCCAGATGAGACACAGGTCGGGACACTGCTGGGCATGACCGCTCACTGACCCGATAGCCAGGCTGTGAGGAGCAGAGGACAGTCTTTTACACATCTGCTGTTTTATCAGTCAAATACAGAGCCTGAGAGTCTTTGCAGGTTGGGTCGTGGTTTTAATTTTAGATCCCATATTCTGAGCTCATTTACCTGTGATCACCTCCGAGCATGACGAGGGTGTGGCCCGCCCCGACGGCTCTGCTCGCTGCTCCAGACAGCATCTTATTGGCTGCACCCACAGAACGAGGGAACTTCACGTCCATGTAGGGCTCATCCTTCTCCAGGTGTTGGAAGCTGAGGTCTCCAAAGTCATGGACAGAATAATCTGAGGAGCCGACAACAAGCTGCCGTTAGATGGAGACACTTTGTGCAGGGTCACTCTTTCGATGCAGTGAGTCAGCAGGTGCTCAGCATGTCACCCTGGGACATGGAAGCAACCCGGCATCTGATGCTTCTTGACAATCACTCTAATCCTCAGGACACATCCCTGGGGTCTGATTTGAAAGAATAATTTGTACTCTGACGACTGCAGGTGTAGGATGAAACCTATGGTTTATATCACATAACTCCACATGCAACTGTCTGAACTTGCACTCCGGTGAGGCCGACTCATGACCGAGCACTTTCCATTTGCCCCGTTTCCCTCAGCGCAGTTCACCTCTTGCATTGGCTGTTGCAGAATTTAAAGACGAGTCCTGGTTGGGGGGGGATTGCGGCTGTGAAGTAAACAAGTGATGTGATCCACCATATTGAGGGTTCATCTGGCAATGTGAGCTTTGATGGCGGTGTTGCGTTACTCTGCTGATCCAAGGGGAACCAATGAGGTTCATTGCCATTCGTAGACAGGACAGGAATAGCCCTCGTCTTCTCGCAATCTTCAACATCTATTGCATGATAATTCAAAAAAACTGTTAAAGCAGTTACTGTCAGAGTTAATGACTGCTGTGTTCACTGTAGTTACATCCCAGTGAGTGTTGGTTTAACTATTATGAATGTTTCATTCAAACTGAAACCAACCATGACGGTGTGAACACTTCTAGACGACGTGGTATGTAGTTCACTTTGGGTTTGGTTCAGAAGACTAGTTAGAAAATTAATAGCACTTTTAATTTTGAAGTAATATTGAATTTCAGTTATGTTACTATTTTGTAATATAGCTTAATGTTTCAAAAAGCAAGGGGGTCATTGCCATCGTTATAATTATCCCTATAATAAATCAGGGGCGACCTGATGGTTAAATGGTTCGAACACATCCCTGGTTTGACCCCTGGCCAGTTGGACCATTTCCCTCATTTCCTCACGTTTCCACTCTCCCTGACCACACTGAGTGTTAATAATGACACGGCAGATTTGTGTATTTTTGATTTAGTATCGCCATGAAGCTTCGGCAAATAATTTAAACTCAAAATAAGTTTGAAAGCACATTACTCATGGATCTTTCAAAAGAAGCACCCATCTGCCCTTAACCCGTCTATAAGATTACAAATGTGTTTCATTTCTTTAATGTGTTCTAAACCAAGATTTAACAACAAGGTTTGAATCTTAAACATATCAAATGATGTTATCTTATGTAAACTGCAGTGAAATATCTATACATCTGTAATAACTGCATGCAGTTGTGACAGTGTCAGTTCCGGATGTTGATGTACCAACTGTGGAATGTATGATGGGTTGGGGGGGGCTGGTTGCACAACAGCTTGTGTTTACAGCTGATAACAGATTACCTGGCACATTCTCTGCCTCTCTGGGTCTGTTTAATTGGCTCCAACAGCTACCAATGGCCTTAACTGTCACACACCTGAATTATCCATGGCATGGTCACACAGCTCATGTCACTAACAACCACTGATCTCTCTCTGTTAGAGTCACATGGGAACTAAGAGTCCGTGGGACTCTGTGTTCATGTGAACTGTGGTATCATGATAGTAGGCTAATATCTGTGGTGCATTTATAGCAACATTATCATATGTATGGGATCCCGGTTCAAATAATCTGCAGTCAACACAGTCTTGAAAGCTTTGGAATAACACTGTTTTTTTAAATGATGATAGAAAGTCCGGTTTAACTGGTTTGAACAGATGTTTGTTTATGATATTTTCTTGTATCTGTTATTCTCGTTTTTTTCTTTTTCAGTGTCGTATGATTCTGATATGCTATGCAACACACTTTGCAACCTGAGTGATATAACACAGTTTTATTATAATTATCTGAACGAGTAAAAACAGAATAACGTGTCATGTAATTACTGCACATTATAAAGCAGATCAGGAGATGAAGCCCTGTGGACTTGGACTGAATGTATTTAGTGAGTGCTATGGCAGCGTATTAATCTGCAGCGTCCTTGGTGCCCATAGAGGACTTAACTGTGTCTAGACCACAAATAGACTTTAAGCACCTCAGGCCTGACGTGATAGTGACCTGATCATTCTCACTGGTATATTTAAATCCCCCCCCTACAGCATAACTCCTGTCCTAGCTGTGGGACCTTTCTTATTCCAAGCACAATGCGAACTCGGTGACCTAACCTCGCTGGAATAAAGGGAGGATTCTTTCCGCTCGAGGCGTCCTCTTACATCTGCACAGCAGCAGCAGCAGCTCTTCCCCTTTTGTCCGCAGAACAATAACGCAACGATAAAGAAAAAGGGGTGGAGTGTGGGTACAGTGCAGATGAATGAGTCTGCGGTGACGCCAGTGGAAACAACCCTCCTCCCAGAGCACGTTGAGCTGGGAACCAGTGACTAACCCAGACATGTGGCACCACGAACAACGTGAGTTAACAAATCACCATGAGTTCTGCCACAGTGTCGTCTGGTAATAGGTCGTGTGAACCTTGTTTCCACCTGTGTCGAAAGACCGGAGTCTCTTTCGGTCTGTGCTCAACCATTTCTTCACCGTTATCACATTTCAACCGGGATTTCCATCATTATGTAATTTCACTGATGGAATTCGTGCACTGCGCCTGTTTGGCGTTTAATCTGGTGTCACACTACTTTGAAACGTTCACAGGGAATCCAAACCGGATGATGGTGATTCTGCCTATTAAAACTATGTCTTTAACAGAGGTAAGTACAAAATACTTAAACAACCAAAACGTAAAGATGATTTGGATTCAGCCTATTTAAACTATGTTTTTAGCACTGGTAAGCACAGTATATTTAAGGAACCGGTCCCGGTTCTCACGTCAGGTGTCTCCCGGTGATCTGAAGTCCTGACCGGAGAACCGGAGGCTCTGGATAACAGCCTCGGTTACATAACGCGGCGGAGCCCCCTTCCCCTCACCTACCCAGCCCGGACAGCCTCTCGATGAGCCCCGCTTCTCGGATCACTTTGGGTCCGTGCTCCACTCCTCCCCTTTTCTGTCGGACACAAAACAACCCACGAGGAAGCTGAGCGACCGATTAACGGTTTAATAAGAAGAAAAAAATCAACCGAAACTTCTCACCGAGCCTCTCTTACCTGTCCTCTCGAAAACGGGGCCCCGAGCACCGCCACGGACTGAGCCCGGCTCTGTGTGCGGCAGTGGCCGAGTTGAGTCCTGAGAAATCGGTGTACATGTCCCCTGAAAGCCATCTTCCTCCGCGGGATGTGACGAGCGAAAAACACGCAGCCTCCAGACAGCGTAGCGGAAAGAGTCTGATGAAAGCGCGCCGGGATGTGGCGCTCTGTGTCGGATGCTGGGGGCCGGGTCTTAAGCCTCCACCGCCCGCTGAATATTCATGAGCTGCCGGGGCGGAGGGGCGGAGGGGCGGAGGGCCGGGTCACCGCTACCGGGAGTCACAGCCGGGGTTCTCCCGCACCTACCGCAACTTTATCACGCACACTGCGCTGAAGTAATCCGCCGCGATGCGAGTTTTTACCGCGTTTTTCAACTAGAACGTCCTTTTCCTCATTTAGCTGTGACGTCATAGCACACGACACACCTTCGCGCCGGCCAATGGGAGGCGGCGCAGGAAGTGGGTTCGTCCGGTGGGCGTGGCCTGCGCGGGAAGGTCGTTTCCCCGTGTGTTTATTTTTTTTACCGCAGAGTCTCGTCGAGGTGGAAATTTCCACAGACGCAGTGGAGCGGGGGCTGAGCGGCCTGTTTACATTGAAGCGCCGGTCCTGATTGTGCGTCCACACGAGTCCCGGAGCCAAAAACAGATCAGGTTTCAGGTCAGGCCCATTTCCAGTGCCCACATCTTTCCACCTATTACTGCAGGAACAGGTGTCAGCTCCCAGTGCCGCATAAACAATCACTCCCCACACAAGTACAAACTACAGCTTACATGGGTCAAACTTTCATAGTCAAGTCCCATGCTTCCTAAATGCTTATGTTTATCTTTATTTAAGTTTTTTTTATATATCTCTAGTTATATATTTCAACTTTTATTCTTTACATCTGCTGTACCACAAATATGTATTTATATTTGGCTTCAATGCTCTGCCTCTGTTACTTGTGTCTTTCAATATCCTTATACTTAAAATTACATGGGTCAAAGTTTCATATTCAAGTCCCATGCTTCCTAAATACTTATGTTTATCTTTATTTAAGTTTTTTTTATATATCTCTAGTTATATATTTCAACTTTTATTCTTTACATCTGCTGTACCACAAATATGTATTTATATTTGGCTTCAATGCTCTGCCTCTGTTACTTGGGTCTTTCAATATCCTTATACTTAAAATATTTGTATTGACAATATCTCCTTTAGCTCATATTTACAGTAACATCTTTGTAGTAGTTCTTGTGGTTAGACTTTAATCTTACTGCAGAGATCTTGTTCCGGACCTATTTTGACCTTTATTATTCTTATGCTCTTGTGTTTGACTGTTTTGTGTGACACTGGATAACTTAATTTCCCTCGGGTTTAATAAAGTATCTATCTACCATCCCCCAGAAATGTTGAAAACTTCAAAGTAAAACTGAAAGTAAGTTTCAAACGCTGGTTTATTATTACTCATACGCTACTATATATGGTTTTATATCACTTCCTTTAGTTGTTATAACCTTAACAACAAATATTAACTATAAACTACTGGGTCATCTATTACAGTTTTTAATGGGCTTCAGGGTTTGTCCTTGTTATCTTAACACGCACAGTAACTTTTTTTTGACATGGCAGCAGTGTGAAAGCAATAAATCTTGATAATGATCTTTTGACGGTTTCATGTGCTCCTCATGTGGAAACTGCTCAGTCACTTATAACATCACATGTTATTATGTTTTATGGTATCCTTTGTTTTTCATGTAACCTCTAAGTAAAGCTGTTTATCAGATAAGTTAAAGGAGGTATAGTGACCTGGAAACACTCAACTATAATAACCTTCATCTTAATGAATATAATGTAATGTGCAATGTCATAACCATTATGTCAGTTGTTGTTTATAACGTCTTGTCTTAACTCAGAACTTCTCACCAGAGCCTTTTATAGCTGCATGGGCTCAGATTGAAACCAAAGGACTTTTCATCTTATTGTGGAACAAAATATGGTTTATTTAAAAATATAGACAGCAGTTTATTCTTTATTTATATACAAAACCTAAAATAATATTAAATGTAAATGTTTAAACATCGCAATATAGATAGAACCTGAACTGTGAACCTGTCAACATGTTAACATGTGACATCTGACAAAGTAAAACATTTGGCGCCACCAAGCGTTTAAAAATAGACACTGCAGGGAATTAAAATAGGCGTAAAAATATTTGTGTCTGGTAAAACCTCCCAGAATTAAACCACGCCCACAGACTGTGAACTCACCTGTGGCTAAATCTACTAATCAACACACTGAACATTATTTAAATAATAAAAACGACCACCGCAGCTTTTATTATAGATTTAGTCCATTTATTTCAACTTTTTGACATTTTGGTCATGCTGTTGTTTCGCCTTGTTTTGTTCTGTACTGTTTTAGTCCTGTGTATTTTGCAAAGCGCCTTGTATGCTGTGTGCTATAGAAATAAAGTTCATAATGAGGATCATTGTTGTTGTTATTTTACCACCTTAAATGTTCAGTGTGTAGGATTTAGTGGTAAAGTTGCATTTCACAGCTGAAACCTCACCCACCTCTTCCAAACATGAAGGAGAACCTGCAGTACAATTCAGTTATCATAAAGACTCTGTTAAATTTGTTCAGTTTCGGTTACTGTAAAAAACATGCTGACCTCTGTAGAGAGGAGCCGCTCCTGATGAAAATATAGAGTATTTTTAATGTAAAGGGCCCATTCTAGTGTAAATTAAACAACAGTTTGTACCATTTAGATGAAACACACAAGTGAAAACAACACCAGGATTATTGTATCTATTCCATTTCTGCCAATATATCCCTCTCACCTAAATCTTACACACCGAACCCTTAATTAAGGTCAGATAAGACTCAATTAATCCTGAAGGAAATGATTGTGCCATCTTGCTCCAAGATTACAGTATCAACCATATATGATAGAATAGAATACAGTGAATACAGCAATATAGTATTAAATCTAACAATGGAAGTGAAAATAAAAAGTCGAGAGTATAAAGCGTATTGCAAATGAAAGAAAAGTATATATAGTACACACGGAGTAATGCAGAACCAGTGCCTAAAATTAATGCAATGCAATAAACTGAGTTCAAGATCAATCAGTGCAGTATGAACAGTGTTATTAGAAAACAAACAGAAAAGAGGAGCTGAAGGAGTCAAGGAGGAGGGTTTATTTTGTTTCCCTGAGAGACAGAATTCGGGGCTCAACTCTCCCATGATGCATTGCGAGCAGCAGGTCCCAGTTATCAGTGCTAGCTGAACCGCGCCGGTCACTGTTGTCGCGCTAATCTCCAGCGGCGTGTTTCCCCCAGTTCCCCCCGTTTACTGGGATTTTATCCGGACGACACCTACTTTTGTTAACGTCTGCTTTTGTTTTTACTCGGACGCTCCACGGGCGGGTGAGTGACATCCGCTTGTGACCGCTGCGGCTAAACGCGAGCGAGCCAAGGCCACGGGGAAGCGTTAGCTCCTGTGAAGCTAGCTAGCTAGTTAACGTTAAAAACCGGCGCGTGTGTAACGTCCCGTGCAGGTCCCACCCCCTACCTGGGTAGTGTTGTGGTGGTGTCACTGGTTTTGTGTTGCTGATTGTTGATATTGTGACACTGCGCTGGGTTTCACGTGACCTAGCTTCACCCTGAAAGGATGTCACCCTGCTCCTCCTGTGCTCAACATCCTCTCTCTCTTCTTCTTCTTCTTCTTCTTCTTCTTCTTCTTCTTCTTCCAGTTCCCCGTTCATCTGAAGGATGTCGTACCCTCCTCCCCTGAACCGCCAGCAGATCGGCCTCCCCCAGCTGCCCCCGAGGATCCCCCCTCCACAGTATGCGGGCTTTGCCCCTGGTGTCCCCCCAGGTACACAACACAGCCGTGGGGTCGGGAGTCTGAGTCTTTCAGGGGGGGGGGGTCCTCCAATGTAAACAGCCGTTGGGCATTTTGGGTTTGATGACATTTGCAGGAGCCAGGATTCCCTGTTGACACCAACTCAGGCCAGTTGTTTGACAGTGAAGTGCAGAGGAAAAGAGAACTTTGTTCTGTGACAGCTGGACCCACTGGGAACAAGAAATCAGTTAGAATACATCTTTAAAGGAAACGTATTCACAGAAACAAGTTGGAAGTAGGAAACTATAGTGAAAACCCTGCAAATGAAACCTGAATGAAACCTTAAACTCAAGGGCTCAGAATTCTTATGTTTTGGGGGTAGTCTCAAACAGCTTCTTATTATTATTTGTGTGTATTTGTATACCTTAATGTTGAAGTGTTGTGTTTTCTCTATTTGCAGGTACCCCCATGCTCCCACTACATATGGGTCTCGTGGCCCAAGCCCCCACAGTGAGTTGGAAACAGGTCTTCCTACCTACTTCATACAAAGTGACGCGTCATCCATTTAATCCATACTCTTGATACACGTTAAGACTTTCACCAAGTCTCATCCATTGGTTTTTTGAAAAGTTGGAAGCACTAAATTGCGTCTCTATTCTGCAGGTTCTTGTCCCGACCTCAGTGTCTGTAGCACAGAAGCCGATGCTTCCAAAGAAGGAGTCTGGCCTCAGATTGAAGGATATAGACGACGGCAGTGGCCCCACCACCACTGTGTTTGTAGGAAACATCTCTGAAAAGGCATCGGACATGTTGGTCAGACAGCTTCTAGCGGTGGGTGGATATCTCCCCCTTCTTATTCTGCATGTACTGAAATGAAAATACCAGGCAGCTTTAGGAAATTAGGAAAATAAAGAGCTACAGGTGACGAATTCAAACCTAATCTCTCATCTCAGGTAACCACTAGCATGCCTTAGAGTTTCTTTCTGCTATGATGGTTGACATCTGTAATGATAGATTAAATAATTAAATTTTCCTTGTCCATTTTTTTTTTTATATAGAAATGTGGTATTGTCCTGAGCTGGAAAAGGGTCCAAGGAGCATCTGGGAAACTTCAAGGTAACAACACAAACATTCTCAGAGTAAATTTGCTTTATGTAAATGAAGTTAATCTGGAGATCTTTGAGACTAATTTCTATTCCATTGAATGAATTTAGATGTTTATGTTTTTTGTCAACGATAAAAAGGAATAGACGTAGAGAATCTCAAACTGTTAACACATTTTGAAATATATAAAATCTAATTTAATGCAAAAACTGTTTTTATGTTGTACGTAGGTAAAATATTTTGTCATTAACATCTGTGGAACTGTTGTTCTCCTCAACTCCTGGAAGCTTTTGGGTTCTGTGAGTATAAGGAGCCTGAGTCCACGCTGCGAGCCCTCAGACTTCTGCATGAGTTGCTCTTAGGTGATAAGAAGCTGTTGGTCAAGGTCGATGCCAAAACCAAGTCCCAGCTAGATGAGTGGAAAGCCAAGAAGAGGAGTTCCAATGGGGTATGCTGTTCACCTGTTGAGTTAAGGATGAATGGTACTTTTGTTCAAATGGTGTTGTAAGTTTGATTCTCCCATTTCTTTGGATTTAGGGAGCCAGTGTTGGGTCAAAGAACGACGAAGACGAGGATGAGCTTCTTGATGAAGAAACCCTGCGGCGGGATCAGGTTGTGAAAGGGGCAATAGACGTCCTCATCCGAGAGTATGCAAGTGAACTCAACGCTCCCTCGCAGGATCCTGACAGTGCACCTCGCAACAAGAAGCGGAAAGAGAAGAAGGAGGAGGTAGAGATGCACATGAAAACAAAGACTGCTGCAACATTCTCTTGTGCTGTGACTTGTAGGAACTGTTGAGTACTTAGTGTGTTTGTTTCCTGTCTTCCCCTTTCTTTGTGTAAGGAGGATATCAATGCCATGGAGATGGAGGATGACAAGAGAGATCTGATATCCAGAGAGATCAGCAAATTCCGGGACACACATAAGGTAATTTACCAAACTGCTATTATTCATTTGTAATGTAGGTTAAGGAGGAGAAATCAAGATTAAATTAGAAATTCCTCAACAGAAAATGAAGATGCAATGTATATATACATGTATTTTTATGGAGATAGTTGCTTTTATATTTAGTAATTGAAATTTAATTGTTAAAGGAATAGAGGATGATAGTTGATGTCAAAATATGTTGTCATTTATTTTATATGATCTTAAAGGTTTAAAGTGTTGAGGTACATCAGTCGCTCAGGTGGCTTTATAGTATTTATTTATATTTTTTATTTGGAGAAGAGTTCTTATTGGTGTTTAAAAACTGATCTGAGACTAACAGCTTCAGCTGTGCATTAAGCTAAATTCATCACACAGAGTGCATGGATACAATGTTAAATTCCATCTTAAGCTAATCTATTGATTAAACCCCACCAATATGGTAGAATTCATTTGATGACTAGAGCAAGATGAATCTCAGAATCTCAGCTTTGGAAAAAGTTGCGAGGATAGGATGTAAGTATGAGCCTTCCTTTCTTCTTTACTCATGCTGGGCGCTCCCTCCTGGAGGGTTTGCAGAGGGGCAACTGGCTCTTAATCCACTTACATCATTTAAATTTCGGAAGTATTTGCATTTACAAAACTGAAAATGGATTTGAGTCAATGAGGAAGCTGGAATAAAAGCCCCATTAAATCTGTGAGTGCGGGCAGCTCAGTGAACCCCTGCAGGTCCTCAGATGGTGAATGATGTGTTTAAAGAACACACACAGACTGAATGAGCCTAACCACTGCAGTAGTTTGAACTGCAGCCTGTAGTTTACCTAAAGTAGGGAGCGCCTCTCCACAGCACTCTGCGGTCTGAAGACTAACGAGGTAAGTCTTCATGTGTTTGTTTACCTCCTCTTAAGTTTCTTTAATTTTTCTTTCTTCTCTTCTGTGACTCCTTGGTAGCTCCACTCCCACCCCTTAGTTTAACAATTAGAGAAACAGGTAATTAATGAATTTGTTTGAATAGAAGGGACAAAGCTGCATAATTTTATTTAGTATCTCCTGCACAGGGTCAGAACAAATGAATGCACTCTTGGAACATGGGCAGGGATTTTACCTCTGAGCTCGGGACATGATCCCACTTTTAAACACTGCTGCAGAGGGGGATGTTTTAGGATCAACATTTATAGCTGCTGGATAAAAAGACGTAATCTGGTTTTCTGTGAACCAACAACATTTGGGATAATAAATCCAAAGAGGCAACATAAAAACCATGAGAGTAGACACCAACACACTGCTGACAATAATGGAAATGGAAAGATGTGCGTTTGAAGATATCAAGGTAATGATGTATGGTATTTCACTATAAACTTATCAGGTGGTATTTTGACAGATACTTCTAATTGGTGTTCAGCTTGATATATTAATTTAAATACAAGATTAGAGAATAAATCAGCCATTTCTTTCACAATGGAAAATTTGAACAAGAGGTAAGTTTGCAACACTAAACAATACGAGCCAGAGAATAAACCAAAAATCGTATGTGATTATCCATTCGCTAAAATGGATGATGAACTGCGGCCCACAGTTGAAAACCCCCCTAGGTAAATTACACTGTAGACCATAGCTCATGTTCAACAGGGAGTTCAGACCTCTTTCATCCTTTCCTCTTTTTTATTTTTATCACTTGACAGTATTCAGACCCACAATTCCAACAGTGTTCTCTGAAAATTGTGAACCAGTCCAGCTACTGGCTGGTTGGACTGTTTGAACTGTGGGTCTGACTCTGTTGAGGATTTCTTACATTATTTATTGGGTTGGAGAAGCCAAAGAGACACCAGAAGACCACGTGGAGGTAAGACTGCTTCACTAATTTCCTTGTGGCACAATGGAATACAGTTTCTGACGTGAAGATTTTCCAGATGTCATTGTGTGATTTGAACTGTAATTAGATCAACTGCCTCATCGGTATCATTTGGACATTTATCATGGTTCTGTCTTTACACTTGACCTGCTCTTCCCTCCCACATGTAGCCTGTAGGATGTGTAGGGGCAGAGAAGTGCTGAAACCGTAGTTCATCACCTGTAAGTTGCACGCCAGTAGCTCTGAAACGGTCTGTAGAACACGCCATCATTTTTCTGTCAGCTAGTCAGGATGTGGACAGTTGGTTTTGTGTTTATTCAAACTTAGTCTGAGCAGGTGCAGAGAACTCCTCAGGTGTTGTGAAATGTTCCAGATAGTCTACCAGTCTAGTTTGGTCCAGAGGGAGTTGCTCAAGGTAGCTGCAGTATCATCATTCCATTGATTACACAACCAAAACTTTTTTAATTACTCTGCTGTATATCAGCAAACCACACTGCTGCTGGGGAGCACTTTGCACCACACTGCTTCCGTGCATCTCTGATGACCGGGTAAAAAAACACATGGGAGCTGGTTATGTAATTCACTAAGTTGGGCCATTTGCCGTGTTAAGCCAAGGCTGGTTTCAATCCACTTGGCACATAAAGGGATAAGCCCAAACCAAAGAACTATATAAAAGTGATCTTAAGTTTAAATAGAGTTACTTAATGAACTTGACCTAATGGTTCAAAGCTTTCTTGTGGACACTAAAGTACTTTATTACCTTGAGCATGTTTAAAGTGTGAGAAGCAGCTTTTCAAATTTAAAATCCTTTAACTTAAGGAATCACGTAATGCTTACTGCAAAGAGTATTAATTTAACATGTTAATGCATTATATGTATATACATAATACAGTATGAAGAAGTCAGTACCACTTATTTCTATGGTGATGATGTAACATGAGTACATCATGTCAGAATTATGCATTTTAATGAACAGTATCTCCTGCACCAGGTCAGATCCATCACTTTGAGTGCACATTGATTTGGAAAAGGCCGGATGTGCGCCTGACCCATACGTATTTGCCCACAGCTGAATTTGTATTGGACTGGCCTCTTGTTACATCAGAGCATAATCTTAGATCACCATAGAACACAGAGTAACTGCCGGGGACAAGTTGACCTGTTACACATGTGAAAATCATTCAGTGTTAGTCTATGGGTTCAAGGCCAATATTGAAATCTGTTATGATCTTTCTTTTACACTTTGATGTAACAAAAATAGAACAAAGTTAAAAAAGTGCTGATAAAACATCAGAAAAGTTTACTGCTCTTAACTCCCGCCCCCTTTTGCAACCCGTCGTATCAACAGTTACCTTAATTGTTTTGGTGTCTTTTCACTTATGAACTACAATGTATGGTTTTACACACGCATGTCCTGAATTGATCAGTATCTACATTAAACCTGCTCAAGCAGTGGATTACTCTTCCAGGAGGAAACGTCCGGGCTAAGAGGACTTCCTCACTCGCAGCAGCCAGCCTCTCCAAGGCAATGAGTCATGGCAGTATGTGAGCATGTCTGGCCCCGGGAGTTTAAAACTACTTCTCTTTATTATATGCAGTTCACGTGTATTCAAGGAGGCTGGTCTTGTTATTGTTTTGAATCAAGTGACACGTTCTCCTCTTTCTTCCTGTCGGGCTCCTGCAGAAACTGGAGGAGGAAAAAGGAAAGAAAGAGAAGGAGCGACTGGAGATCGAGAGGGAAAGGAGAGAGAGGGACAAAGAGCGGGAGCGCGAGAGGGAGCGCCGTGACCGCGAAAAAGAGAAGGAAAGGGAGAGAGAGAGGGACAAGGAGCGGGAAAGAGACAGAGATCGGGAGCGGGAGAGAGATCGCGAGCGGGAGAGGACGAAGGAGCGAGAGCGGGAGAGAGAGAGGGACAGGAGTCGAGACGTCAGTGAAGACCGAAGCAGGTCGAGGTCAGTGAGAGGCCGGCGGTGACACATGATGCTCAGCTGCTCTCCTCAAGAGTCATTCAAGCATGAATCATTTTGACACCATTCTGTCTAGTCTGTGAAAAGGGCTGTGATTACAAGTCAAAATATTTGGTTAAAAACAGTCACAACCGTCTGATGACATTTTAAGGACGCGTGGTTTCCGATTTAAAATAATATCACAAAGGCCAAAGGAATCAATGAAAACTTTAATTCATTCTTTATATTTTTTCCTATCATTTGAACTCGTATTTTATTTCAAGAACCCAAAGCAATAATGTGTCTTTGACAGAGAGAGGGCGAGAGACGATAAAAAACGAGACAGAGAGGATGATGAGGAGGACGTGTACGAACGGAGGAGACTTGAGAGGAGGCTTCGAGACAAGGAGGCAGCTTACCAGGAAGTAAGGAGATAAAACTCTTCTAATCTGACCTTTGAATTAATTTAATGAATGTCTGACTTTGTTGATACATTTTTCTCTGTCCTCTTAAAGCGCCTTAAAAACTGGGAGGTCCGTGAGAGGAAGAAATCTCGTGACTACAGCAAAGAGATGGAGAGGGATGACGAGAGGCGCCGCGAAATGGTAAACGTAAATATATACACACCAGATTTAAATGTTAGCGAGTAGTTTTTCCCATTCAGAGTTTATAATGTCAGATATCTGAGAGTTACGTGCAGGATTTATATATTTGCTTTTATACTACTTGTTTAAAATCAGATGAAAGAAGCCAAAAGACTGAAAGAATTCCTTGAGGATTACGACGACGACAGAGACGACCCGAAATACTACAGGTAACCCTTTATCTGCTCATACAGGGGGGTGGGGCACTCTGTTTCGCTCTTCAGGTCACTTCACATAGTGTAATTCTTGTTTTCAGAGGCAGTGCTTTGCAGAAGCGACTTCGTGACCGAGAAAAGGAGTCAGAGATGGACGAGCGAGACCGGAAGAGGGAGAAGGAGGAGCATGAGGAGATCAGACAGCGACTTCTTGCTGAGGGTCACCCTGACCCTGATGCTGAGCTGCAGAGGGTGAGTCTGACTTAGTGCACCAATCATTGAAACCAACAGTCCCACACGAGCTCCTGACATATACAAGAGACTGAAGTCCGGTCTTTTGTGATGTGTTTTTGTGTAGATGGAGGAGGAGGCAGAGCGCAGACGACAGCCCCCTCTGAAACTGGAACCTGAGGAGGAGGTGATCCAGGAGAAGGTTCATAGAGACCGTGAACGGGAGAAGAGAGGGTCAGGGAGGCCCGTGGAGCCGCCGCCGCCACCTCGACCCCCTCCGCAGCATTCAGACGACGATGTGGAGGAAGGGGAGGAGGATGACTACCACGATGGAGAGGATTCCCAAGAAGCCAAGCCACAACTCAAACCCATAATGCGACCAATCAGTACTGCTCCCTCAGTGTCCTCCGCCAGTGGGAATGCGACACCTAACACGCCCGGTAACGAATCTCCCTGCGGAATTATCATTCCTGGTGAGAACTCGCCTGAGGTCCAGCCTCCAGAGGAACATCGGCCCAAGATCAATGTCAGTCTCAAGCTGGGTGAGTGCAGAAGCAAATGTGGGACACAAGAGGATCCATTTCTTTAGCTTTACAGCTTGTGCCAGAATAAACTGACCCTGATCCCGTTTCTCTTTTCCAGGGGCAACCAACAGTCCCAGCCAGCCCAGCGTAGGAAAGCGAAAGAAACTGGCCACTGTGGAAAGTGTTTTCAACAAGTTTGATGAGGAGGAGGCTGATGAGCAGCCTCGCAAGAGGAAACTGGTTCCACTGGACTATGGGGATGACGAAAAGAGTCTGGGGGTGGACGGGGCCGAATTGCCAGGGGCCAAAGGCAACATCAACACGGAAGAGAAACGCAAGCACATAAAGAGCCTTATTGAGAAGATCCCCACAGCCAGACCTGAGCTGTTCTCCTACCCTCTGGATTGGACTATGGTTGACTCGGTAATGAGCTTGGACAGTTTAGATTACAGGCTGTTTTTATTTACTTAAATTTTCAGTGAAGTAAGTAAATATTCTAACCTGTGATAACTAAATGTTAAACCAGTGGGTGTTCGATTGTTCCTCTGCAGACTCTGATGGATCGTCGCATTAAGCCATGGATTAATAAGAAGATTATCGAATACATTGGCGAGGAGGAAGCCACGCTCGTGGATTTTGTCTGCTCAAAGGTTTGTGATGATTCTGGGAAACTCTGAACTGAAAACTTGAATAACTTTTCATCAGGAAAACAAAGTGGCATGGATAACGTTCAAGTAATTACACTAGTTTAAATTAAATCAACCCGAATTCATATATATAATGTCTCCTTGAATAACGTATTTATACTTTTTTTGTATATCCAGTTGCTCACTGTTATCAAACGTCCTTTTCCTTCTTTTCCCAGGTGATGGCTCACAGCACCCCTCAGGGTATTCTTGATGATGTTGCTATGGTAAGATAACCCTCCATGTCCCAAAAATGATTCTTTGCATAGATTTCTTGAGCACTGAATATTAATGATCTGTTTGTTTTTAGGTTCTTGATGAAGAAGCAGAAGTTTTCATAGTAAAGATGTGGAGGCTGTTGATTTATGAAACAGAAGCCAAGAAGATCGGACTCGCGAAATAAAGACCAGGTCACTCGGACGGACTTCCTCAGCTCACAGCTCTGCCACCTGCAGTTTTCTGGTCCAGTCTGTAAACATGCGCCCATGCACCCCTCCATTCCTTCAGCAAGGAGCTGCTGCCATGTGTGTGTGAGTGAGTGTGTGTGTGTGTGTTTGTGTGTTTGGGGAAAGTCTGGGCTGCAGACAGACAGAATTTGCACCAACACCCTGCATGGTAAAACTTAGGTTATACATTTTCCCCTTCGTTGAGGCAGAAAAACAGTTTCATGTCACCCGTCTGTTCTGCAATAATTTGGACACATTCAGCTTTGATTTATTGTCGTCATGTTGAGGCACTGCTCCATTGTGTGAACTAATAAATATGCTTCTTTTTTTTAACAAAATGTCTGGTTTTCATTAGATATCTTAACGACGTTGATTTGGCTGGATTTAAAAACCACAATGCTTGACAACAGGTTTTATATATGATGGATCGATACTTCAATGATCCTGAGGGAAATTAATAAGGAGTAAATAACGTCTATAATATATCTCCTCATTGTTTTTATCATCACAAAATGATCAGACTTCTATTACTACAACATTAATGGGGAGTTGTATTAATATTATAAATCAGTTTTACACATGTGTTGATGAAGATGCTGACTCTTATTCAACTTGTGAAAATAAAAATGTCCTAAACAGAAACTAACGAGCTGATGGATGTGACAGTTACATAAACAGACATGTAGATACAATGTCAGTGAAAATAAATAAAACGGTAAAAATATATATATATATAGGACAGAAAATAAAATATCCTTTTTTCCACCTTATGAAAAAAATAAAACGTGCTCAATCAAATACTTTATAATAAAAAGTGATAAATAGAGATGTAGCATAATAATGATCAGTTAAAAATAAGTAAAACATTAGTAAAAACACAAACACAAAGCTCCTCCCCCTCGGAGACGTGGCAGCTGCCTCACGGGATGACCTCTGACCCGGAAGCACCTTTCACAATCGGCACCTAACAACACGGATGTGCCGTTAGCATCTCTGCTAGCTGCTAACCAGGTCCGGGAAGTTGCAATATTCCACCTGAGCACTGAGTCCCGACGAAGCGTCCGAGGATCAACGTGTCCGGTGTTTGCTCGTCTGTGAAGTTCAAACTGCACCGGGTCTCACCGAGGCTAAGTTAGCTTAGCATCAGCTAACGCTAACCCGAGGCCAGAGGCTGCAGCGTCTTGTGTCCGAGCCGACGTGGATGTTTGGTGTATAACTGTGGTTTAACCAGCATGTTAACGTCACCACAGCAGCACGTGTTCACTGTGTAGCTGGAGGTTTCATGGTGTAGCTCGGCAGGAGATTAGCCAAAGAGAACAAGGAGCTAGCAGTCATGGACGATTTCAGCTCGATCAGCCTGTTGTCTCTGGCCATGTTGGTGGGATGCTACGTGGCCGGGACGATACCTCTGGCTGTCAACTTCTCAGAGGTGAGTTCCCCCCCCCAGCAAGGGAGGATCTGTACCACTGCCTCCTCCAGGTGTTAGCATCTGGAAGCTAACTCTATCAACAGATGTGTGTGAAGAAGTTGACCTCCTGCACCATGAACCGTGTTGTCATCCAGTGTGAATCAATGTGAGTTTTCTCGTGCTGACCACTGGTTTGTGTGTGTGTTCCTGCAGGAGAAGCTGAAGCTGATCACGGTGCTGGGAGCGGGGCTCCTCTGTGGCACTGCCCTGGCTGTGATCATCCCTGAGGGGGTCCACGCACTGTATGAAGAGATCCTTGAAAGTACGGTTCACCAACACAGTGGTTATAGTGTGTTTTCATAACAGTGTCTCTCTTCTGCAGCTTAAATGTTTAGAACTTCTCAGGATCTATTTTGTATCCAATGTTAAAGGTTCAGTGTGTAGGATTTGGGGACATCTAGTGGTGAAGTGTCACGTTGCAGCTGAACACTCCTCACCTCACCCTCCCCTTCCAAACATGAAGGAGAACCTGTTTTCATAAAAACTCAAAAGGTGTTTAGTTTGTCCAGTCTGGGCTACTGTAAAAAAAACATGGCGGCCTCCGTAGAGAGGAGCCGCTCCTGAGGTAAATATAAAGTATTTATATATACAGGGTTCGTTTTAGAGTAAAGACAAGAACAATTCGTACAATTGAGGTGAAACGCACAAATGAAAACATCAGAATCAGAATTATTTTATTTGCCAAGTATGATTGCACATACAGGAAATTGCCGTGGTGTCGTTTGTTGGTGCACTGAACATAAAACAACAATATAGAACAAAATATATACAGTAGGATAATTATATATTTAGTTTCTGCCAATTATCCTTTTCACCTTAATCTTACACACTTTATACCCGTGCAACTTTCCAGGCGTTCGTGGGAACATTTACTAAAAGCAAACTCTAGGCACATTAAACTAGTTTAAGCTGGAATTATAGTGTTCTCTTTTTCCTTTACAATCTTGTACATGTTTGTACTCTGCTTGTGTCAGCGCCTGCTCGAGGTTCCTGACCTGCAGAGTCCAAAGTTGAAAAGGATTTGAGGTTTAACGTCCTGTTGGTCGAACGGTTAGAGGCATCGAACATGTCCGACTGTGAGGAGTGCCTCAGACAAACACACCGGCACAACCAAGTGACGTGCTTATACGCTCGTTGACACCACTTTATTAGGAACCCCTTTGTATCAGCGTATTAATGCAATCACCCAATCACATGGCAGGAGTACAAAGCTTAAAATACTGTAAATACAGGTCAGGACATGGATTTGCAGCTTAACAATCTGCAGTAATTATATGAAACAAGTCTCATCAACATCTTATAAAATTCACATCAAGAAGAATTGAGCCTTCGGAGCCTTTAACCAGTATTGGGTTGTAAAATACTCAGAGAGCATAGACAGACATAT